>NW_027115008.1:146601-169529 GCF_000696795.3 Halyomorpha halys
TTCGAATTCCCCTCGTATCCAATCTTTACAATCCAAAATCCTTCGTAAAATCCTCAATGCTCCTTATTTTGTTACTAATAAAACCATCCATAAAGAACTAAATGTTCCTATCTAATCTAATCTAGCCCGAACCCGATATTATTCCTTTCATAATAAACTCCCTAACCACCCAAACACACTCGTTTCTAACCTTGCTTCCTCTTCCATTCCTGGCAATCCTCCGAGGCGCCTGAAAAGAAGATGGCCTCGTGACCTTATATTGTAAATTGTTTTTAGAGTTCTACTACCGGGTAGTTTCTCTACATCCTGTATCATATCATTATGTCATTATGATCAAATTTACTGGTTGTATTTTTTTATACAGTTGTAAATATCAATAAATAAATAAAATAAAAAATAAAAAAATATCCAGAACAGAAGGACGAGGTCTCGTATAGAGGACTACGTAAATATTTTTATTCAAAAACCATAAGTGTTTATTTGAGAAACGTTTCTATGGATTATGGTTATGGTTTGCACTGAACCTGAACAAAGTGGATGAATCGAATATTGTATCAGAAAAACAAGCACTAGCAAAAAGGGAAAAGCAAATCTGTATGGAAAAGCAAGTCTAATGCCAACTGATCTACGCTTCGGTCTACCCCTCGGAATTTAACCTATCGGTGTAACTTGAACAACTTGAACCTTAAAAAACAAAAAAATATGTGTATGTACACTTGTAGTGTAAATAATTAATAGCCAAAGTAATAAATATATAAATACAAACCTTGTAATTAGCTTGTGAGGAGGAAGAAGCCAAGCGCCATACCACAAAGAATTGATATAGGCAATGAAAAACGTTTCCAAGGATAAGAGGATGCTTCCATTCATCATTAGAATTTACATTTATAATGATGAAATAAAGATGAATCATGATGGAACTATAACAGGTGAAGATGGAAAAGAGTAATTGTTGTGAATAGATGATATTGATCCTATTCGAAGTCGAAACCAATTTGCTGACCGCGATGATCAGTTTTTCCAAGCTTATTATATTTGCAAAGGAAACTGAATACTTTAAGCGTAGCAAAAATTTTGAGCCTGACTGCAAATAATCGCTCATAGTATCGACAAAACTAATGAACTGCCCACAACTTAAACTTATTTCTACAAGCATAAATGTATATGTTAATGGGAAGAAATATTTTCTTGAGTTATCTCCAAAACAGAATATAGCACCGCAAGCTATTGGAGGCAAAAAGGTTTCTATCAACTTACTTTTTTGGACAGGTCTAGTCTTTATTTCCCCCTCCAGTTTACTAAAGAAAATCTCTAAATAGTCCATGGAATCAACAGCCTCAATAACTAGGTTTCGATGAAAATAAAAAAAGTAAGAAATTAAAAGAAATGTGATTCCTCTGAGTATGATGACAAGTATGTTTATAAGATAATTGAAATCTGCTTCATTTTGGTCTATTGCAATGAAAATTTGATATAAGGGGGGATATATAAATACAACAGAAAGAAAAATCGATACTATTATAGAATATAGAAGCATAGATTTTTTTACTTTGAGTTCATTTTTTATCATGCTAAACGGAAATATTCCTAAAAGAGAAGATACCCTGAAGATGAAATTCGATTTGATAGCTTGAGTGATTTTTCGGAACAACATGACTACCTGCTGTCTAATGACTAGTATGTGTAATATTGTAATATTGTTCGACTGGAAGCGCTATAGTAACCGCTAAATGACATCCGCCATTTTACTGTGACATCTAGAATTATCACTTGTCGTTAATATTTTCTGTCAACCAATCCAATATTTCAATATGGAATATAGATAATAGCAGTTCCAATATAGATAATAGCAGTTCCAATACAGATAATAGCAGTTCCAATATAGATAATAGCAGTTCCAATATAGATAATAGCAGTTCCAATATAGATAATAGCAGTTCCAGTACCACTATTTATAATATTAAGATGTTATTGCTATTTATTTGCCTTCAATTCGTCTATTATTTCGGAAACCAGTGAAAAAAATATGAGATCCCCAACTAATGTGTGGGTATAAAGAATGACAATGTCCTCAGGTGTGAAATGAAAAGTGCAGGTCTGCCAATTAATCCATTTCCTCCAAATCGAATAATTTTTGAATATTTTTTTCTTCTCTAAAGTTCATTGTTGGTTAAAATATTTAAAAATCCGAAACGATGCTTTTTTGAACTTGATAAACGAACGGATCTGCGTCGGAGGTTGAGGGTAACACGCTTGCATTTAGAATTGCTGGAATTGTTACACCAGTCTTCGACAAGGGAGAGGTGACTTTATATGTTTGTGGAAATTGTATGAGAATTTGGATTTGAGTTTAAATTAGAACAGCAACCATCCATCAGATCCTAAGGAGACCACTAGCATTAAAAATAAAAGTTAATGACACGAACAATATCCTTAACTCTTTAAATGTAGAGATCCGTAGTCTGTTAAGGATGTGGAAACAGATATTTGGGAAGACGCTTAGAACTGCTCTTGGTGACTAACATAAGTTTTGGAAATCATAAAAAATACGAACAGAAAAAGTTCTATTGTAAATAGTAGTAGAAATACACTTCTAACTGCTGAACAGAAACAAACTGATATAAAGTCACGACGGAGAGATTGAAAGACGTACAGGAAACGACATTAGTGTCTCCGATAAACTTTTTTTATTTATTTATTGATATATACGACTGTGTAAAAAATACAACAAGCAAATCTGAAGTAAAGTGTAGATAAAATACGCAGTAGTAGAACTCTAAAAACATTTTACAATATAATGTGACGAGGCCATCTTCTTTTCAGGCGCCTCGGAGGATTGCCAGGAATGGAAGAGGAAGCAAGGTTAGAAACTAGTGGGTTTGGGTGGTTCGGGAGTTAATGATATCGGGTTCGGGCTAGATCGGTTGGATAAGGAACATTTAGGTCTTTATGGATGGTTTTATTAGTAACAAAATAAGGAGCATTGAGGATTTTACGAAGGATTTTGGATTGTAAGGTTTAGATACGAGAGGAATTCGAAGGTTTAGTGGAGCCCCAAAGCTCAACTCCGTATGTCCAGATAGGCTTTATTATTGTCAAGTTGATCAGTCTTTTGTAATGAGTTGGAAGTTTAGACCGTTTGTCTAGTAAGTGCTGTAATAGTCGGAATCTGCTTGCAGTTTCCTGTCTTTGCAGCCTCAAATCCGGCTGACCCGAATAATAGCCAACTTTGTGGCTCGACATTGGGACTTTTCAAGATAGGTTTATACGATTTAGAATAAGTCACACACTGCAGGCAGGAGTGAACCTTTGAAAAAAAATTATAATGAACAAAGGTAATGAAATAAACTAATACTCACAGATAATTCATAAATATCAAATTGTAGATAATTTATAGTTCTGGAAAATAATGAGAAAATAAAAAAAATAATACAAACCTTGTTGTTCGCTTGTACTGCAGAGTGAGTAACGTTCCACAACACTAAGAAATAATTCAGTGTTGTCAAGATATCTCCAAGTAAACAGGGATGTTTCCATCCATTATATGTGTTGACATTGGCATAGAAATAATAAAGAAAACTTATGATTGAGCAATAACAGATGAAGATGGTAATTAACAATTGTTGCGAATAAGCTTCGTTGATATCGCTCGACGTAGAAACCAACTGGTTGACTGCAGCGAGGAGTTTTTCTAGGCGTGTACAATTCATAAACGAGACTGAATGCTTCATTCGTTCTATAAAGTTCATGCTTGACTGGAAAAAATCGATTACTGTACCAACAAGACAACTGAACTGAACACAAATAAAATTCATAGTCATAAGTCCTAAGGAGATTCCTAATGCTACAGGAACATTGCTCTATGTGTTAGTCCCGAAATATAATACAGTACCACAAACAAGAGGAGCACACAAGTGCTTTAACAAAACCTGTTTTTGGAGGGGTATCTTCTTTTTTTCCTCATCCAGTTTATTGAAGATTGGTTGCAAGGTATCCAAGGAGTGAATGGTTTCAGTCAACGCATTCCGTTTGAAATAAAAACAAATTGTAAATGAAAGAAACGGAAACAATTGGATAATCAAACCACCCACAATGAGAAAATAATTGAAGGTTTTACCTTCTTCAAACATAACGGTTCTGTCAGCCCAAGAAACAATCCAATTGGAATAAAAATACGCGGTTGTGATACAACTTGATAGTACCAACGAGTATACAAAAAGAATCTTATCGAACTTTATCTCATCTTGTACAACTCTGAACGGAAATATCCCAAGAAGTGAAGAGGCGGTGAAGATGAAATTAGATTCGATAGCCTGGGTCACTGGTCGGAAGAACATGACAGCCGGAAGTCTGAAAAGAGTATGGCTAAAAAGTAGAATGTCTAATATTTTTGTTGTAGAAGCACTGTATAAATAGATAACTACTGGATTTTCCTCCTGACAGCTTGGGCTATCATTTATCATTCAAACCCATATTTCAGATTAAAATACATAAAATCGATTTTTCGGACCACTATTGTTAAAAAAATTTCTAGACAGTCCAGAATTAATCCTAATTTTTGTTTCCTTACAAACGATAAAGTATTCTTGCAAAAAATACTATTGAAAAAAAAAATGTTTGTTTGAGTACACGGATAAAGTGTGAGTGTCAAATATTGAAGGGTATTCGGGAAGTTAATTAATTATTTATATTTCAAAGTCAATGGTTTATCGTTTGAGAACAAAACCAATGGGACGAGACTTTGTTGGAAAAATATTATTTATCAGATTACAGACTCTGGAGACTATCTTCTTCCATTCGTTCTTGCCAGACACATTTGTTCTCCGTCTCTTCTTTCCTTCCCCCAGCCAATGCAGGTTTGTCCCGGTGTCATCAACCTACTTCAGACGTGGTCTTACTCTTTTCGGCAACCGATACGAGTAGCCTTATTTATAGACTATCCTCTGGCATCCTTTTCACATGACCAAGCCATCAGAATTTCGCCTCCTTGACAAACACCACAATATATATACAACTCTATTAATTCCCAGGCTTTCCTGGACCACCATTGTCCTGATAATCTTTTTGTTCTATATAAGTACGAAGGACCTTCTTTTCTAAAACCTTAACATTCTATTGTTTTGGTTAGGTTAGGGCCCACGTTCCAATTTCACTTGTTACGACAGGCCTGATAACTTTTAGGTATGAATTTTCAATGTAAAAATTCATTGCACTAAGAAAAATGGGTTTGCTCGTGCAACAGTAACGGATAAAATTGGTACTTCCTTCATTTTACACATATTCTCAACTTTTCTACAGCTTTGGTCTTAATAAAACGAGGCATTGTCGAAATGAGAAAACACAATACATATATATGTATAAGAGAAAATACCTTTGTGCATGAAAAGACAAAAGTAAATGAAAGATCATTGATACTGAATAATTGTACACTTTTCTCAAAGGTTTCTACTGATTGGAGTTAAATTCAAGGGCTCATTTTTAATATAGTTGTTCTAAGAAAAATGCTTAATGTGGAACCATCTACTTGGCAATGCACACAATCCCTGAAAATGTCAAAAAAGTCTGATTGACGATAATAGGTTTTTTATGCGAACAAAAACTTAACTACAAACACTGGCCAAATTTGTTCCATCATTTGTAAATCATTAAATGCGAGTAAAAATTTTATATTTGAGGGACAGAATTTTTTCAGGTCCTATATCAACAATCATATCATATAAAATTTTCAAACTATTTAGCCATCAGAGTATCATAGTCTCAAAATGGTTTGGAAGTAGAGTAAAATGGGTATAGCTTCAGTTTTACTAAATTGAAACTTCAACAACTTCCGTTTACGCATGCACAAATTTTCCAAAACATTCCTTTAACGTCTTCACTTCGAATTTTAGTATCAATAATTAAAAATTCGAATTGAATTAATACTGATAGTAAAATTATTGTGATTCTGAAAATATTGTCTTTGTCAGTCAGGAATTGATTTTAATAAGAAATTTTTAAAAAAATGTTAGTAATACTTTTGTTCGGTCACACTTTTACAAAAAGTAGTACTTTTTATCTGTGAGAGAATAAGAACTTAACACACTGATCTGAGTATGAATTTACTTCTATATACCTTACTCGTTTTTTTTTTTTTTTCAAACATAACGTTATACAATATTTAAAACCACAAAGTTTGATTTTTCTTTAGTAAATATATATATTTAGTTTAAATAAATATATATATATATTTATCGTTTATACTTGCACACGCTCAGTAAAGAAGGGGGTAAGTTAAAGTAAAAAAAAAAATATATAATCGCAAAAGGGGAAAAATTAAAAAAAAAAAAAATAATAAAGAATAAATTTCTCCATAGGCGCCACGTTAAAATAACAAAGCTCCGAAACTTCAAAATACCCACAATATAACCCTATATAAAAAATTATCGAATTATGACCACTGGCGAATACCTTTACATGTAGATAACCGAAAACCTAGGGGTGAAACCCACCTGTGGAATTATCTTAATATTCAGTGAACAACAAAAAAAATAAGTAAATTAACAATTGAAACAAGTGTATAGGTATAAGAAAGAACTGCAGAACTATATATACAAAAGTTTAATTATAATAAGAAATATATGTACACAGAATTAAAGAAAAGAAAAAAAGAGTTCTTATCAATTAAATAGAACAATAAAACAAGCAAAACTAATAGGTTGACTTAATCTTAACTTAAATGCCCTAGCTTAACCTTATTAACTAAATTTCCATTATTATACCGAAGAGGAATATAAAATAAAGTTTAGTTCGAACCATTAAGTACAACGATTAATAGCTGTTAATAACCGCCCATTGAAGTAAGACGCCATTATTTAGGAAAACAAAACATTTACGATAAAATCTCTTATAAGGTAATATTTCGATACAAACATTTATCAGAGCCTGATAAATTATCACCACTTCATATTGAACAATCGTAACGTGTTCAAAAACCGAACAGCCACCTTCACAAAACCATGCCCACTTATCTAAGCATAGATGGCTAGTGTTTTTATTTCACCATGATAACCATTACACCCCTTGTCTACGCAAATATCGCCAGTGTTTTTATTTTACTATGACTACCGTAACATACTCACTCAAAGCCTCCTGCCGCCCGGGCACTAGTGAGGCCTGTTGGGCAATGGGGACATTCACAAAAAATACGCGTGGGATTGACGAACCCGAAAACCACGTCAAGAAACGCGCGATATGTTTCTCTAGGGCCTGGACCTTCACGGTCTGTCGCGACAATAATAATAATATTTCTAAGGGACTTAATGCAAATAGCAGGTTAGCCGCCTCATTTTTTTTAGATTTTCCTATCAAATATCTTTAAAAAAAATATACTTGCTACTCTTATTAAATGAAAATTATACATTTTAAAAAATATCGATGTCGATATTACCAATGTATATAGTCAGTCTAATGGACACCTGTCTAAACTATGAGGACAGTCTTGAAGCAATCTTCCCATCCACGCTTCTATTTTGTCTTCCTTCCTCGTTCTTCCATAAATTTGGTAATGGAAAACTCAGAAAATATGGTCGACTTTTTCATTGCACAAGATTCTGTAGTGGTCCAAGTCCAGAACAAATCATAAGAGGCTATTAGTAGGCGAATAAAAACACAAATCACCAACACATAGACAGACAGACAGGCAGTTGCTAAACCTCATCCGATTTCATTTTTTACCAAGTTTTATGAAACCCGCTATAACCTTTTTTAGCAGTACACTCTGGAGAGAAATACATTTTTGTACTCTTTCGTAGTAGTTTTTACACATCCCCAAGTACCGATTTAGTGCACAGACATCAGGAGACGAAATCTTACAAAAAAAAAAAATCGGCATATCTATTAGCCTGCATTCATTGCACCATCGAATCGTTGCACCGACAGACTTACGGTCGAACTTAAATGGTTTTTTTTTTTAACTCAGAGATTGGGACAAAAAATATAAATCTATTAAAAAATGCCTACAGAATACAGTCCTGTAACCTAGCTGATTAGAAAAGTAACAAAAAAATCCTTGTGATAAAAACTTTTAAAATATTTTTCAAAACAAATATTTTGACTTAAACCAAGTTCGTTCTCATCCAAATATTTTCTTTTTCATTTCATTTCACAGTAAACTTGTAACCTTAATTTTTTAGAATTAATATAATATTCTTCCCCTAGAATATCCTTTAATAATACCCCACTTATTCCTGTCCAACAGATCCCTTACTTAGGACTACATCTCGACAAACGACTGACATGGAATCCTCATACAAGACTAAAAAGACAAGAAACTGCTCGTAGATTCCGACTATTCAACATTTACTAGACAAACGGTCTAAATTGCCAATCCATTACAAAAGACTGATCTACATGACTATTATAAGGCCTATCTGGACATACGGAGTTGAGCTTTGGGGCTCCACTAAATCATCAAATTCCTTACAGTTCAAAATCCTTCGTAAAATCCTTAATGCTCCTTACTTTGTCACAAATCAAGTCATCCATAAGGACCTCAATATTCCATATGTTGCCGATTTGGCCAGAACCAGATACCGTTCCTTCCATAATAAACTTCTCAACCACCCAAATCCACTTGTTTCTAACCTGGCTTCTCCTTCATTACCTAATAATCCTCCTAGGCGTCTGAAAAGAAGATGGCCTCGAGATCTTCTTCTCTAGAAATGTTATTGGAGTTCTATCAGTGGGTAGATTCTCCACATGTTTTTATCATGTTACTATGTCACCTACAGCAAATTTACTTGTTGTATATATGTGTATACAGTTGTAAATATCAATAAATAAATTATTTAAAAAAAAAAAAAAATATAGTATAAAAAACTTGCTTGACACATTTCAAATCGTTATTTATCTCATAAGCTACAGTATCGTATAATAGCTTGTGGCTTTACAAATACCATTATTTTGATAATAGAGATGTATAAATAAATTGTTTAAATGTTATATCACATGGAATAAGCATTTGAGGCTGGAACGAGACGAGTCTTTTGTTAGGATGGCACCCCAGTTTTCTTTTATGACTGACAAGTACTATTACACCTTCGTTGCATTCCCACCCCATTACCGAAAACGTATGTAGAAAGTGTATGCTTCCTTTTCTTTTATTGCTGAGGAATGGACATTTCAATTCTCGTATAAAATATATCTCGTATATTCCTATGTTAACTATAAGTTAGCTAAACTGTTTCAAGGAGAAGCCTTGTCTTTTGTCTGTCACTTGTTATTTTTACTTTCTGACCTCAAACTTGGTATATCGCAGAATATTATCAGACCTTACAAGTAGAATAGTGAAGTGTCTGTACCAATCCCTGGCTGAAGGAATCTTTATCATTCCTCCTCTTTCTGAAATTCCGAATAAATATAGAAGTAGGCTAGAGATTAGAGGTTAAATTAGAACTACGTTTTTTTTACCTTCATTAAAGTAATTTACGTTGGTTTAATAGCCAAGCAATGTTTAAAAAGCAAAATAATGGAATTTAAACCACTTTACAAAGGACTTGCATGTCTGATAATAAATAAAAATATTGAATAGAAGAAATAAAAAACTTCTGACATATTAGTGAAAGAAATTCCCTTTGTTAAAGATAAATTTTTTTAACAATTATTGGAGATTATAGACAAAAAAAGGTGAGAGATTTTGATGCTGAGGTAGCTGATGGAGTTGGGCCTCAGAATGATGGAGGTGAAATACTGCCAACAGAAATATTTCATAAATACTATAAACGGACCTAGAAATTATTATTATTATTGATAGTGTTGTGAAAATAGCAACAAGAGGATAATGCATAAGGAAAACAAATATTTAAAGAAAACAAACAACAGAAGAGCCAATTTATAGAAACTTTTGAAAATCTACTAGCAATGAATGAGATTAATAAAAAGACAACTATGTAGCAATATGATAATTAACTGGATGCTATTATAAGACTCATTGATTTGACACAATCTCAAAGCCATCCTACCTGTAAAACATGGGACGCTGCTCCTTGCCTTTTGTTAAAAACAGAGCTCCTAATTCCTTTGTTACAGAGTAAGTGAATATAATATTTTACATTACCTTACTACTTATACTATATTAATTTCATTTTAATTAAGTGAGTAATACATTCACATAAAAAATAAAAATTTTCAATCTTCCACAATAAAAAAAAATCTTTACATGCATAAACATACCACCCATCTAAAATGAGCTGATTTTTTTTCTCTCAAGTCAGAGACCTAATTCGATATAAATGTGCCCCCAGATGTTCTTACAGCAACTCTCGCGATAACAGGGCCTGGATACTGTTCAAATAGTCTTAGTCTCCAAAGAATAGTCTTACTTTGCTCTGGCTTCAAGGGCGTTTACGCATTTTGGACCTAATTTTCCAAAATATTTGAGCGGAATGTTGAATGAGTTGCCATCGGTATAGCAAATTGAACCTTCGCTAAGTGCTCAGAACCAATGAGGAAGTGTCCGGGTCTTAGACAATCCTAATTGTATCCACTAGATGTCACGGGACAAAGAGGCTTCGACTTCATTATCGCTTAAATCCTCGCAAATATGGTTGTGAGTTCTCCATATGTGTCCTATCATAATGAAAGCTAATAGTATTAGTTAATAGTACAAGTGTAGAAACAAGTGTGGTAATAATGCTAATACTTATAATTTTTTCATGATAGAGATGACTATTAGTGATATTAAAGGAATTTAAAAATACTAAAGTACAAGTTACTATTGTACAAGTCAGTGTAATTGAATTAAGATAAATCTACAAGACTAATAGTATTAGTTTATACTTTATTATGAAACAGGGCCCAGGTTGACGTTGAATGGTATTTGTAAACTATTGTTCACATACAATATACAACCTCTTAAGAGTAGGGATAGAAAGTGAATTGAACTAATTAGATTTCCCAGAAGCATCTTAAGAGGACTTCTGAAAGACGATCTGTAACAGAAAAACAAAGCTCTGTGGGTGAGAAGTATGAGCGTAGAGCTCCAATCAGCACCTCCCCAAAAATGGTATAGAAGGTACCAAAATTATAAGTCAACTTAATACTTGGCTTAGAGGATATGATTCGGAAAAATAAATTAGATCTATATAGAAAATTTACTGGTATTGATTCCCTAAATCCTTTTACGGCCAACTCAATACACTCGAAATGAGAAAAAGCCGATGGATTCGATGTCTTAGTATCACATTGAATCAACTGGCTTTTTTAGAAGTAATTTGTGGCATAACAACAGCATAGCATTTATTGGTTGTCGAAGGTTCCCTTATAGATGACAATGATCAGGAAATTACACATTGTGTTACTGCAAGGTGCGTTTGTCCGACTCCAGCCAAAAATTGCTTAGATGGTCGCCATGGAAGTCCAAGCCTCCGAGCACACGATCCATTATAATGGAAAATTGAGAACCCTAATCGATAACAATTCTAATCGATTGTAAACGGCCTTGCCTCTCCTCAATACGTGAAGTAGCAGTTCCCAATAATACACTAATGGGGTTGTGCCTACTACCCCAGGTGCGGATTGGGTTACAGGTGTAGATTCGGTCTCTTCTGTCCTCGAGGATGTTTCTGTAGGAACAGAAGGGTCATGTATAAAGTGTGATGCCTCTTGTTGCATTGAAAAAAATATATTTGAAAGGACAAGTACCGGTGTGATGACTATTCTTCAGTTTTGAAATAATTTGTTAGATTTAGTACATTCTACTTTCTTGATATACGGCATGCGTATGAATTCATAGCATCTGTACAGTAAATGGTCCTTCTTGCATTTCGAACAATTATGGATAAGAGACGAATTAGTTCCAGTTGTTGATTTTTTTGGTCAAGGGTAGTTAAGACCTTGGATTGTCTCATTGAGTTATTTGATGTGTTGTCATTCCTTAGCACGGTCTTGACAGGTTCTCATAACTCGAGGACCTTGCACCGTTGCTGGACAAATTCAACTAATGAGTTGTATGTTAGGAAATCGTTGGTTTGTTTCTCTTCGAATAGCTTAGTGTTTTGGTATCCAGACAGTTCTATGCGAGGTACAATTTGAAATAATCCGCTTCATGAGGAATATTCAGATTAAGTATAGATGAGAAACTGCCTGCCACCGATTTCAAAAATGCTCTCAAGTAAGCTGGACTAGAGCAAGATTGGTTAGAAGGCCTGAATTGCTTTATCTTGTGAAGATAAGCAGCAGCTAATATTCGTTTGTTGTTGTAGCGTTCTTCAAGAGCCTTCCAGGATTTCCATAATTATCTGCTGATAGCGCAAAGGAAGAAACTATACGAAGAGATTACCCAGATTAGTACCCAACTAAATGATGAAACTTTTCAATATGAGTTAGCGAATCTTCATTATGAACGATCCACAAAAATACATCTCGAAAACGAATCTAAAATCTAATAGATCACGCTCGAACTTTGGTATACAAGTTTTTGGGAGTCGATGTCGAACCATAGATGCCATGTATAGGTTTGACACCCGGGTTACACTAGGATCCTCAACCGTAGTTGACCATGCTCCAGAAGATGTAGGAATCGGATTCATCACATTTTCAAGTATGGTATTATGGTATTATATTCATAAACATACGACCGGGCGCTCTCAAATATTTCTCATCAATTGGAAATTCCTTTTCGTTGTACATTATAATATAGAGCTCCAATAAAGTGCCCTGATTATTTATATAATTTTGAAACAAATCACGAAAGTCACAAAAGTCCCTTTAAACGTTGGAAAATTGACAACCTGAGCTGAAACTTAATCCCAAATACATTGTATTTCTTTAAATATATCATTTAAGTGCTTAGTATATAATACATAATACTTTAGCCCTTTTTTCGGGGGTTAACTCTGACATGTTTGAGGATTTTTTTTTAAAGGTAAGATAGATCTCAAGAAATTTAAAAGAGAAAATTATACGATAAACAAAAAGCAGGATCCGGCAACGTCTAATTGATTTTTTTAATGTATAGCTTATAGAAGATTAAAAAATAAATCAATAAAAATTTTTAATCTTCCAAAAAATAAATAACATTTTTACGTGCGTAAACATTAAACGAACTCTGATTTCTTAACAAAAGCATCCCTACTGAACTTCTAACAATTCCGAATTTGATTCGAATTAGATTTCATTGCCGCAAGCTGCTCATTTTTATAGCCACGGGTGCTAAATTTATACCATTTGTTGCCGCATTTAGTTATTTCATACATTGTCATTTCATCTAACTGTTGGGCTACTGTGGCCAGAAATAGGGATTTATAAGAAAAAGTAATAAAGGATAGTAAATTTTCATTTATAGATAAGTGTTCAAATATAGCATAGAAAATATTTTATTTTATTATATCTTATTATTTTATTTTAAATAAATATAAACAATTTAATGAATGAAGTAGTGGTTAATTCTTTATATTTACAAATTATTCTCACACCTCTCAAGTGAGAAACTTTTAGTTCTGTAAAGAGTTCAAGTTAATTATCATATTTCTTTAAGCTTCACTCGTTTACTTTAATGGAATAATCTTTGAAAACTTGTTCTAAATTTGTCATTTGTTCAAGTCATTCCTCTTTTCAACAGGCATCGTAATCTGAATTCACATCATGTCTCAAAGCTTGTGAAATATCATTAGGAAGTTTAATATCATAATGTTATATTGTAAAAATAGTAAAAATGAAAGCATCTTCCGGGTCAAAATATTCTTGAATAGTTGATAAAATTCCATCAATTATATTTATTCTGGAAGAGACTGCCAAAACCTTTTAATTTAAGAGTAAATCTTTTGATCATTAAATTAGGTATAGCTTATCTTCAAATTACCAATAGTAAATATTTTATGCTTGGATATTACAAAAATTTAATAAATAAAAAACAATGAATATGTGTTGTAAGAGAAAAATATAAACACATCGAAATTGTAATATGTACATATAACTAGAATGGTGCTTAAAACATACTGTTACAAGTAGTGAAGATAATGTCACATTCACAAATATATTTTTTTTTACACAATAGAATAATAACTTCTGTTGACTCAACGACAATTTTAATATTTAAGAATTTTGATTATGTAATTTACATGCATCTACAAGGTACAAAAAGAAGTGGGCCCAACTCATTTCACAATAGGAAGGGCTTAACCGCCCAACATCGGCGAGTCACCAAAAGAGGAGGAAGCTGACCCAGACTGAGACCAGGAGGGCTGGACAAGCCTGGTAACTGCAGGAGACACCCAGTTGGATGCGCACCAGAAGGACCTACAGAACGGAGGTAGTGGACAAGGTGCAGCATATCAGTAAGGCGCTAAACCTAGTGCTGGGCTGCACCGCACAGTAAAAAAAAAAAGATTTGCAGATCCTTGGGAGCAGTGGCATGGGCAAACCCCACTGCTCCCGCACCCCGTATGGCAGAAATGGCAAGGGAGGAGGATATAAAAATAATAAAAAAAAAAAAGGTACAAAAGAACGGCAGGGCCCTATCTGTTTCCAAATAAAATATATTGAGGAGTGTTCCTTGGCAGACGAATAATGCTTCTTTATGTAGAGCATTCTAACTTTTAGAAATTACAGTATTCCCAGAATTGTGCATCATAGTATAACATACCTACTACGTAACTAACGTAATCTTGAACTGACTTAGATACCTCCTAGTTACTAGTCAATCCTATCTTTTGATAAAATTATAACGTCGATATTATTACGACATTAAACATTGCATGTGCAAAATTACACATGAAATAACCCTTGATTTGATGCTGAAAATCTGTAATGAGGAAGGTTAATTGTCAATCATACAAACCTTGTGATAAGCCATTCCTGTTGAACGAAGCATGCGCCAGACCAGGAAAACGTTATAGACGACTATTATGCTGTCTCCATACACTAATCGAATTCGACTGTAATCAGCTGAGCAGCTGTTGAGATAGACAAAATAAAGGTGAGTCATGACGGAGCAATAACAGTGGGAGACAGTTATGAGTAACGGTTGCGAATAAACAGTGTTCATCTTGGTCGATGTACAAACCAAATGCCTTACAGCATCGGCTAGTTTTTCCACGATCATTAGTTTTTTGAAAGAGTTTTCATGTCGCATTCGTACCAACAACTTCACACTAGACAAGAAAAATTCGGTCACTGTGTCAACAAAAGCATTGAACTGTCCACAACATAAACTCGTTCCTAAAAGAAATACAATCATGATTATTCCACTTGCAAAAGTAGCCGTGTTGCCCAATGTACAGAAAAGTATACCGCATAATATAGGAACACAAAATATTTCCAATAAATTTTTCTTTTGAATAGGAATCTTCTTCATTTCCCCATCCATCTTATGAAAGATGATCTGTAAGGTGTCAAGAGAGTGAACCATCTTGATAATTTTATTCCTGTTCTGATATAAAGAGAATAGGTAAAAAAGGAAGAAAATAGATTGAAGCATAATACAAATTATAAAAATAAAATGATTTAGAAATTTAAAATTGTACGTCTGTAAGATGTGTTTGTAAACAATAGTCCAGACGAAATATAAGTAAACAGTCGTGAAAGAACAGCACATCACCAGAGAATATACCAAGAGGAAGTAGTCCATTTTCATCTCATTGCCAATGACCCTGAACGGAAACATCCCTAAAATCGTTGATGCCGTGAAGATGACATTGGATTCGATGGCCCGGGTTATTGTTGGTGTGGTCATTACAGTTTGGTAATACATACTACCTTATGTTATGAACAAGAATGCCTAATATTGATTTGTCTGTGTTATCATATCAACTGATAAGAATGAGAGAGCTTTCCTTGACAGCTTTTACCAGCTATTACTCCATATCAGTTTTCTTTTTACGATACGACCTATTATTTTTTATTCAAATGTAGAAATTAGAGGTTGTCAGAGAACCAATCTTATTTCTATTTCTTCCATTGCTGAAATATTTATTATTATTATTATTATTATGAATGAAATTTTTATAGTTTTTTTTCCTATTACTTCTAAATACTTTATACACTTGTTTATGCATTCTCGGAACGTTTCATGACATTTTTAAAGTCTCAGCCGAATTTTTTTTTTCATATTTGTAAATATTTTACCATTTTAATATTGTATCTATTTATTTATTTTTTTGTTTAAATATTTTTCTTTGTTCATTCATTATTGGCTCAGCATGATATGAAGAGTTATTTGGCCAGCAGTTCTTCTCAATCCTTCCACGATGGCTACCTATTTTCTTCAGTTCCTTGTGTATTAGAATTTTCACCTTCTCTTCGGTTTACCAGCCTAAAGGCTGTCCTATCCTTATCCATTTTGGTTACGTAGCCCTGCCACCTAATTCGTTCCACTCTTAAGAATTGGGAAACATCAGATGTGCTCATCAAATTATAATAATCACATAATTGCTTTAACTGAAACGAATTTCATTAAGTTACTACGATAGACCTTTCTTGTAATTTTGCTTCTAAGGAGTGTTTTAAAAGCATAATATTTTTTCCTATTATTTGTGGGCTAGCTATCTTAAAAATTTTGCGGATATGCTAACTAATACAGGCGCAGTGTTGTTTTTTTTAACTTATCCAAGCTAGAGAGGGAGAGAGAGAAATACTTTATTTATTCATCTATGCTGCCTAAATACATTAGGTTGCTATCTCACACAGCATACTTATCAATCCGTATTCGGACATATTTACATTACACGTACATGGTATAATCATAAAAAAAAGATATACAATAATAGGATAATAATAAACAATTTTTTTTCACCCCTACAGTTTCCTTTTACAATCCATTTCGGTCTGTACAACCAATACAAATGTTTCACTCACTCCCATTTTTCCCTTTCATTTCTGCTCAATTATTCAATTCACCCTATCAACAAATTCGCTCTCCGGAATTCACCCTCCTAGATCCTCTTCAGTGACCCGCTAAAAAAATTCAATATAAGACGGTAATGTGAGATCAGACCATCATTCATAGTCACAGCAGTAGATCAGTCTATCAAGAACAAACAACTAGATACATTTTACAAGAATAAGAATAACATATAGATTAAAAGGAAAATATAATAAAAGAAAAAACCGGTTACAGGAAACACTTGAATGGATAAATAAGTTAAAAAAAAAAGACACAAAAAAACAAGAACATAAAAAACATAGTATTAATAAAATAAAATGATTTAATGCATAAATACGTGAAAACACACAAATATTAATGCTGAACATTAATGAATATTAATGCTGTAAGGTTTTTAGCTTATCCAAGATTAGTTAAATATTAATGCTATTAGGTGGATATTGAATATTAATGCTATTAGGTGGATATTGAATATTAATGCTATATTGTTTTTAACTTATCCAAGCTTAATTGAATATTAGTTCTATTCATCTGCTCTAGTAGCTGTATTTTTATTTCTGGAGTAGTATGATTGCTTTATTTCTTGGTTCGTTATTATTTCGTATAACAAATTAATACTATGAGTCATGTCACTAGTGATTGTGTCGAAATAAAAAAATAACCTTTAAACTTGATCCCAGAGGGTACATGATCAAATAGTGGTTTCCATATCACTGCACAAATCAGCTTTCCTGTTTCTTCCATTATCTTATCTACAGTACAATATTTATTTCTGGGTTAATAATTAATTAAAAATGGGTTAATAAAAAGAGAAAGAAAAGAACCATGGATCATAAATATATTTTGTGTAACATTGGGAAAAAATAATTTCTTTTTCAATCGTCTATCTTCTAAAAATCGATTAGTGCAGAAGTAGTGGTGAACAGGGCAAATAGTGAATTGGTGAGGCAGTGTCGGTGCCAATTGTGGGTGGTGTCTTCTGGCCCTAGTCGACCAGTTCACCGAACTGGATCAAGATGACCAAGTACGTTGTAGCTGATGTGATAATCTGGAAAAAGAGAATTCATGTCAGAAATTATCTTTGCCATGGGTTATTTGAGTAATCAGTGATTGGTGAAAAGAAAAACCCAAAGAATGTATTTATTTATAAAAATTAAACAAGTTATAACTAGTAAAGGAAAAATAGAACCAAACCTTACAAATCAACATTATGTTATTAAAAAAAAATTGTAGTTTAATAATCGCTTGTTTTAACTTCGTCTTAGTACTAGTAGTAGGAATAAATATTAGCAATTACCATTTAATTCTATTTATATTATACTTAAGATCTGTTTTCCACCATTGGCGGTGTTTAATAGAAACGTTTATTTCAGTTTCCTAGAGGAACTGAATATTTTTTTTTATAAAGGATCTACAGCCTGTTGGGGCGAATAGAGTCAAAGACCACACAGAATTTGCTGGAGAGTGAGGATGCAGTGACATTGATGGCGGCAGTTGTCTGCAGGATGAAGAAAAGCGTCATTAATTTATACTTTAATTGAATTAAAAGATTCAGGCCGATGAGGTAACGTCCTTGGGCGTAGTTAAGGAAAGACGTTTGGAGGAGGGGAATGGGTTCCGGAAAAGACATTTTCAAATGTTCTGGGAGACCAAGAAATCATGATAGCCTAGTGGGCAAATAACGCCTATCCAGATTAATTCGCATATGGGACAAGCTAAGTGAAATAGTGGATGCAGACCAGATTCAATGGCGCATGATGTACTAGTCGACGTCACTCAAGATAGATAGATGGAGATAGGGGAGAAAGATGAATTATGAATGAATGAGCGCTCATTCGTGGAGTGCGCACAGGACCTATTGGATGGTAGCCATTGGGAAAAGGAATCCTGGATGGAAGTTTAAGAGAAGGGGTGTACTAGAGTCAACTTACAACGCCCTAGACCTGAAAAGTGTCCCTTAAGAAGTAATCTACAAGCTTACTACAACATTGGACTAACGAGTATAATACACGTTGTTTTTGGCTTCACATTTCCTTTCGAGGAGAATAAATAGGTATATGCCACCACTAAAGATGTTAACCCAACGAAAGATAAATGTGAATATATTTTTCTCCATAATGAATGCGTCATAAACTTGCAATCTGAACGTCCATTATTGATGTTTACTTTCGTGACAGTATTGAACAACTGTGTCTGACGTGATATTTGATGGTAAAAGTAATCGGCCGAAAATCGGCAGCACAGTTCTTAGGTAACATTCCTTATACAAAGAGGTTCTTTCGGTAACAAAATCAAGATGATTCCTCCATATGTTTTTTTATTCAGAAAATAGTATATTAATTTAAATATTCAACGTTTCGGGGCCTAACTCTGTCTTCAGGACCAAACTTCTAATATTTAGATTATTATTTAGAACCTCTTTTAGAGTATGGCACTGCCAAAGTGGTTGTAGCTTTCTGCTGCGATTCCAAAGAAATAAACATTGCCAGCAACGATAGATTTAATCTATAATAATAAGTCTTCAATTCAGGGAGTGGGTGGACTAACTCTACTCTTCTTCAAAGAAAAAGCGAAGCCAAAAAGGTCACACCCACGGAGTATAGGTTTACTTTGAGATTAATAGGAATGTCCCGTCCGCCCTTGTAATCTAAAGTAAAACAGTAAGCATCCAGATTGGGTACCCTTGACTATACTTCCCCTACTGCTGCTGCCAAGGCCTACCTTTTCCTCTCAGCTTACCCCCCTATTCTACCCCAATGTTTCTCCTCCATGATTCCAATTAATAAGACAAGTGTGTATCAATAAAATCAAAACATAATGATTTTTAAAAATATACCCACCGAATAAAGCAATGTGTAGTCCAATCTGAAGAAGCCGCAAGCAGTGAACACAACCTCTCTCTTCATCGATATGTGAAGTTTCAACTTGTCCTAGTAAACAATTAAATAAACATTTTTTAAAAAATTGTTAATGTAAATATCAATATAGAAATATACAATAAATTATTTCAACTCTTTAGAACAAAGATATTAATACTCGATAAAGCGAAGACTGATTTTCAGTCTGTTGTGTCATCACCATGCTATGAAATATTTTTTATAAAATATAATATTTTTACATATTATTGACTTAAACAGTTCTGGAATCGCTTCACCTCAACTTCAGAGGACTAACATTAGAGGCTATTAG
Source organism: Halyomorpha halys (assembly GCF_000696795.3). Classification (NCBI taxonomy): domain Eukaryota; kingdom Metazoa; phylum Arthropoda; class Insecta; order Hemiptera; family Pentatomidae; genus Halyomorpha; species Halyomorpha halys. The sequence continues at coordinate 166,649 of NW_027115008.1, forward strand.
CTCAGAGGCTTCTTCGGAAAATGAAAATTCTCTAGAAATATAATTTTGAATTGAGAATTGAGACTCCGAAGCTAAGGAAATTATTGTAACAAGATTGTTTAAATCAGCAATGAAAAATATGCAACGCTGCAGTGATGTTGAGAGCGAGTTTTGGAGAATTTATCCCAATGGAATTGCTTTTACTTTTCCTTTATAAGAAAAGGAATAGGAACTATATTGTATTACAAGAACTAGCAATTATAATTGATGATGCTTTAATATCTTAAAATTTTAATATTATTATCTCACAGTCACATACCACATACATACACACATACAATGGAGGGAAATAATGAACAGGAACCAAAGAAAATTGAAAGCGCATAGTTCACTTAGATGGTTACGCAAGATAACAAACATCAGGGTATCAGATTATCATTCTTAAAAACGCTTTTGTTTCTTTTGTAATAGATTTGGGCACCTGATGAACGCATGTAGGTTTAGAAAAAATGAGTACGTGAAATTCTACTATAAGAAGACCAAAGGATTTTGCATTGATAGATATATTGTGACACCGTTACCTGTTGGTCTATGCTGTAACTCTAGTATAGCCGCCAAAACCGTTATGACCCAGCAGGCCGCAACATATCAGCCTACAGGGGAACAACAATGACGATCAGGAATACATCTTATATTAATCTTTGAAGTATTACTTGTATATACTTTAATGTCATAGATTTAACGATTATATAAGATATTGTAATATTCATAACTGTATCATTTGAATTAATAGGGATTACTATATAATCTGCTGATTCACGGAAAGCTAATGTTTAACATGTAGCATCTCTCGTTGGTGTCTACTAGTCTAAGAGGAATAAATTAGGGGAATTTGGTTGACCTTAGTGTATGTACAGCACACTACAGAAGATCTGCAGAGGAACATCAATAGAAAGATGTAACATGACGCATATTCATAACGAACTGTGCAACAGCACATCACACGGGGACACATCAAGTTCTTTGACAGTCTCCCCGCTTCATTCACTCCATCCCCTCTTCCTGTGAGGTGGCAGGGCAAGAAGGGCTCCAAAAATCCCATAAACATCACCCTTCAACTCCTCTCTTCCCTTGCCCCTCTTCCCCTCTAGTACTATTTTTCGACTTCTGACTGTTTTTTTATTATTTACTAATTATCTTTCGTCTATAACTATTATTTTCTATAACTAATAATTATTTTATTTGTAATTGTTCAATCATTAAGCGGAGGCCTCCATATATTTTCTAGTCGAATTCTCACAGAACGGACCCATCAAACATCAGTTAAGTATTTCACCGTATACCATCAAGTACCAACGGTAGAACAAGGCAATATCTAATCTGAGTTATGTATCCATACGTAATGCAACTTATTATTCATATTTCGCATTTCTGTTTTAGAGGGATCGGAAAAAAAGAACTTTAGTGTGAATTTCTGCTTTACGGAAAATACCTGCTTAGGAAGCAGAGAAAAATAATGTATAAAGTGGATCAGTACATCCTTGATCTATCATTTTTGGCAATGTATATGAGTTTATTTTTACTTGGCTTTATCTAGCCTCCTTCTTTTACGATGCGGCTAGCATGTCCTTATGACAGGAGATACGCACCCAGTCAGGATTTACACTCCCCTTCGTGCCTACAGTTTAGTATACTGTAGAACGAAGTTACCTTCCTGTATGTACCGATAGCGAGAATCCAATCCGGACTTCCATTCCTCCTTCTCGACTACAGACCTCGGTAGGACGAAGTTTCCATCCATGAAGGACTTACAGCTGACACATGTAAGACTCATCCCGTCTATTCACCTCCTTACCAGCTACCTATTTAAGCATGGCGAGGCCTTCTGGTGTAGAGTACCTCTCATTGAAGATGAAATCTAGGGTGATGTCATGTGATGATGTTGTTTTGTAGCTTTGGTTGCAGGTATAGTCGCTATTTGCTGTGGTTGTAGCGATTTTTTATGCCCATCTAAGTCAAAATATAGTAGTGTGTCGGGGTGAAAATATTGGAGTTCGGATGTGCATCAAGTTGCTTTAGCTACTGATTTAGAACTTCCTTAGGTAGTGCATGTAGGTTGGTGCCAGTAAGGTGCTGTGTGGAGAAGAGGGGGTTTGTGCCATGAGGGGCGAATTGACTAGATGATTTCGGTGTTCCACTGAGGGTATAGTTGATGCATCATATGTGCCCGATGTCGGTTGGTATGTCTCGAAGTATATCCTGCACCAATAGTCGCCTTTTGAGGCCAGTCGGCGTTTCGGTTGAAGTGTTGTTGCGCCTATTGGGATCTTTAGACAGGGGGCGGTTGGCGGGATGCTTATCTGATTTGAAGCGTCGTTGTTCCTGTTGCGTATATACCGGTGTAGGAGGTCCTCATTAAATATTATTTTGCTTTCGTTTGCTATGATTGAGATCCAGCGATGAGATTCTTTGAAGCTTAGATCCTCATCTCAGGAGTCTACCTCGTGGGCTTCGTTTCATTGACATTGTTGCTGGCTGTGCTTGTGAAGTCCGTAGAAATTCTCCACCGTCCTATGCGGACTGATAGCTGGGAAATAACTGCTTCTGTATTGAAAAGAATAGGCTGGCCTGTGATTTTGTTTTTGACGAATAAGGCGGAGGTAGCGCGGTTATATTTTTCTTGAAGTGGAGCAGTTTTTAGTCGGCCCAGAATTAAGCTCGTCTTGAATGTTGTTAGGCATGAGTTGCTGCGGTTATCATCTAGGCAACTGAGTTAGCCTTTGAATAGACTGCTGTTTTTTTTTTTTTTTTTTTTTTGTTTTTTTTCCCTTGCCCCTATAGAAAAATGTTTTTATTGGTTTAAATTTTTATATATTTACATATTTATTTACAATTGTCCGTT
>NW_027115008.1:171464-186441 GCF_000696795.3 Halyomorpha halys
AAGGTGGGGAGGTCTAGGGTGGTAGGTGGGAATGGCTTGGCGCGCAGACTCCATGACAGCTGACGTGAAGTGGCCGATGTAGTTGTCCACTTCCTCCACAGAGCGCAGCTTAGGTACATCTTTCAGCCTATGGCAAACCTCCTCCTTGAACCGGCTCCAGTCGGCTCCAGACTGCTGTGCAGGTGGTATCTTGATTTTATATGTGGATCCTTCCTTGAATATGGAATTCATCACAGGTCCCTGATGGAGGTTAAACTGTGACGGATTCATCTGTGGTCTCTTATTTCGTATTTTGTCCCATTTCTCCTACCTTCTTGATGGTTGTGATGTCAGAGAAATTAGGAAACTAAGACATGAAAATTATTGTTGAATTAACTACTCACTTTACCATCTATTTTCAGAATGCTGATCGTACCACAACATATATTATTTTGGAAAATAAATTTGCTAAAACCTGCTAGGACTTTTATAGTTTTAATTAGCAATGTTTAATACTTACATTACGTAGTAATTCATCGGTCGTATCTTCCATCATGAGCTGGTAGAGCAGTATGTTGAATTTCTTGGACTGAAACACACCACACTAAAATTTACAAAACAATCTGGAAAAGATATTGTATGTATAGAACTGGGGAACTCTGAGGAGTACAAATGCGCTCTGTTGCGTGGGTGAACTAAGAACAAAGCATTGTAGGAAATTAGGCGATATCTAAGTAGAATATAAAACTTATCTGACAATAAATCGAAAATCCAAACTATGTAGAAGCATTAATTATGAGAGAAGCTAGGTGGTGTCAGTGAAGAGGTGGTGGAAATCGGGCGTAGGTCCTTCACAAAACAGTTTGAGGACAGTCCAGAAGCAATAGATCAACCATGATCGTGGTAGACCAAGGCGGAAGATCAGGGAAATAAACTCATTGAAGAGAAGGAGAAGGCCATTGTAAGGATGAAGGCAGGGAATCATTAGTTACATATAGACACTTCAAAAGCCCCAACAGGCAAACTCTATAAAAAATAAATAAATAAACCATTACTGGCTTCATGTGTGATGGAGAAGTCATTTAAACACGACCCAAACGTTTCTTTAGCATTCTAGGACCATAGGGTTGCGCTCGATTTGGTACTCCGGTCAGAATTTCGCGAGACCTTGAATTCAATTTGGATTAGAAATTATGTTGAACACTATTATAGCTGTAGTAACCAGTACACTAATATAATGGGGGAGAGGGGATTATAATAACAAAGTACCTAGTTGTTGTTGTTATTGTTGTCTGGGGCTTTAGGGCGTAAAACCCTGAGGTCATCAACGCCCATGTTTAGTGCTTTATAATTCTGTTTCATTTATATTTATAATTCTATTTCACTTTATTTTTCTCTTTAAATAATTACTTCTTTTGGTATTTTTTATTACGTATAACAGATTTTCTGGTTTAAATCTTATTCAAAAGGCCATTCCTTTTTAAGAAAACTAAGACCATTTCCACGTTCTTCTGGTCATCATTCAGAGCATCCGATACACTCGGTCCTACTCCCAATCTACTCAAGTTCGCAGAATAAAATGACATTTCTCAAATATGTGACTGATCGTAAGTACACTGTTGCAGTATTGACATTTTGGCGGTGGCTGCTAACTGATCAGATATCTATGAGTTAAACTCGTATGACCTATTCTCAATCTGACAATAGCTACCTCCTCCTTGCGATTGGAACGGTTTGATGTGGTCCATGGTTTAGTGGTTTTTTTGGTAGTTTTTAATTTTCTTGGCGGGCTTTCATCCCACATGGCTTGCCAACTAGATAATATCTCATTTTTCATTGGAAGACTTATTTCTTGTGGTGTAAGAATGACCGCGCCCTGACCTGGAAGAGCATGTGCTTGTTTAGCTGCAATGTCCGCCAGTTCATTTCCAGTGATCCCCACGTGACCCGGCACCCATATAAAGAAAACAGTTTTTCCCAAGTTTTCGAGCATGTTGGTATAATTGTGAATTTTTATGATCACCGGGGATTTCGGGTAAACGATCTTCATGGCTTTTAGTGAACTTAAAGAGTCGGTAATGATAACTATGTTAGTATTCGTTACTGTCATGGAGAAGTGGAGTGCTGAGGCTATTGTATGTAATTCAGCTGTATATACACTGCATAATTTAAGCAGTTTTATTTTATGGGTTGAGTTATTTGTGATGAAAGAGGATGTAGATTCGTCAGAAAAAAGGATCAGGAATATTTTGACAAAGACGTGAGAACCTAGTTCTATATTCAGTAGGTGACGTACTACCTTTGGGAAATCGGGATAATTGGAACATTGTGTTTGGTAGCCTTTGTATCCATGGGGGATTGGTGACTTCCGGGATGTACAGAGGTATTTCTTTAAAGAACTCAATAGCAGTATGTGTTCTTTCTGCCAACGGGAGTGTTGAATTTATTATATTTCTAAAAAAAATTGAATATTTAGGTGTGAAGGTGTATTTATGCATAGGGTGGTCGTTTTGAGGGTATAATTTCGAAATATAGTTTATCGCTAGTGTTTTCCTTCTTAATAAAAGAGGAGGTAGTCCAGGTTCAGAACACAGACTAAGAATGGGGCTAGTTCGAAAAGCGCCGGTTACGATACTTATCCCTGTATGATGAACCGCATCTAGTCTGGCAAGGATTCGGTGTCTGGCAGAGCCGTAAATGAAACATCCATAGTCCATCTTCGAGCATATCAGAGTCTGGTATAGTTTGATAAGTGTGTATCTGTCTGAGCCCCAAGAGATGCCGCTAAGAAAGCGTGATATATTTAATTTTTTTATTGCATTGCATTTTAATGTTCAGATGTGCGTTTCCCAATTTAGTTTTCGGTCAAAGTACCTAGTATAATGGCACTCCGATAACAGCTTCGCTTGTAACTTAGGATGTATAGAATCTATCCAATATTTTAGAATAATGAAGTTGTATAACTTACATTTTATATCGATTAGAAGGGGATTTAAGACTATCGATGATTTAGAATAATATTACTTTATGAACCTAGAAAAATTAAAGACACGATAAAAAATACTAAATATCGATATGAAAAGTGTGAATAAGTGTTTTTAATGTTAAATGGGGATTTTTCTCAAATTTCTTTCATCGGTAGACCAGCCATCCCTGAAGATCTGATATAAATAGGTTGGATTTGCATAAAAACCACATAGTTGGTAGACCTTCCAAGAAATAAGTACGCGTATTCCCAGATATGTAATCACCCCGCCAACCTTATGAAAAAATAAATAAAAATTTTTATAGGGCTAGCTGGACCCCAGAAGTGCTCCCTCAAGTTGACTCACAGCTACGGTGTAACAGAAAACAATTCTCTGCCCAGCTGGATTCAAACCATATTAATTCAAAATGTAAATACGCATATTAATTAAATATGTAAATACTCATATTAAAACTGTATAAAATGACATTATAAAAATTTCATAATATACTATTATACTACAAGCTGTGGGGTCAAGGTTATAGAAAATGAATTCATTTTTGTAAGGTGCCTAATTTAATTTTAAAAGAATATCTTGTTTTTTTTTTACTTTTCCTTTATATATATAGTACATAACTGGCAGGTTATGCTACCTGCTAAAAGTTAGTAGCACTGAGGTGACACTAAGTTTTGTATTTCTCAAATGAAATTTGAAAAGAACTCCAAGCCGTTGATGAGGAAATACACTGTATTGTTGAGCCATAGATTCCCTTTCGGCTACTCGATCAATTTTGAAGTTAAAACGTAATTCGAGAGAGACAGTGGGTCCTAGTTCATCACTATCCTTATCTCTCTTACCTACCTACCTTCCTTCTTACATTGGTAACAGTTGGAGAAATAATATGCAATGTGAAGCATTTGAGTGCTTTGCATCTCTTCTGCGGTTTACATAGCCCTTGTAGATTTTGTGAAAACGTGCTAAATGTTATACAAAGTCAGGTGCTAGGAATTAGTTATAAGATCAGATATAAGAGTATCATATCACTAATTTTACTAGTGTACGTTGTGATTGTATCTATAGCTGATGTATCTTCTTTGATGTAAGTTCCCTAAGGCATACCGAGAGGTATGCTGTAACTAATGATGAAGATATGTTGCCCCACCTAATATTGCATGGCACAAAATCTGTAATAGAATATTCCTTCTGATACATTAGTTCAATGTCCTAATTGTTAACCAAAATAGAGGCAGTAGACACCCTCTCAACACTCCATACAGCTATAACTCACAATGTAAAACAAAACTGATAATCATGACAAAAGTTCGGTACAGAGTCGGTCCTTTGATGGCTGCTACTCCTCATCATTATATCCCTAAGCCAAGCCAACATTTTCTAACCAGATAAACTTTGCATTTATATTTATATGATCTTCAATATTAATTACTTATCATTGTTAAAGCTCAAAAGTTTGGTTTATTTTTAAGTTAAAGTTTTTATTTTACGTTCCAAGTGATTATTCAACTTTATAAATTATAAGTTTATTTTTAATAACTACTTATTACAATACTATCCTGGATACCTGCTGATAAGGCAATGGACAGTGAGTATTTAGAAGACATTGGAGAGTGTTGGGAGCCGGCCGTCTCACTCATTGACACTCACTCACCGTCTTGCCGGCCATTGTTCAATCATCCGATATTTGGAGATATCTAGTTTGAGTTCTCACCCACCGACACATCGGCCATTGTTCAATTAACGTTAGTTTAAAGCTGCGTTTTTAGAGCTCATCCGCCGAATCACGGCCATTCTTGAGCTAACCTGTGTTTTAGAGCACCATTTTCCCTGCGATCATCATATTTTCACTAGCACACGAAGGCAGTCATCTCATTTTTTCAGATTTTCCTGCGTTTTTATTTTAACCCTAACCAGTGAACATTTTACTGCGGGGAAAAGATTGGGTTTTCACTCACGAAACACCCCTCGCCCCAACAAATGCCTCCGAATAGTCAAATTATAAGTTATGATTAGGAATCTAAACTCATCGATTTAGAAAAACAATTGAATATTTTGGCCAAAGATATTATGGTGACCACATCGATTGGCCGTGAGTAATCCACTGATCTGTCAGGGGTCACTCACTTGTGGTGTGTCTCTCGCCCATCGACGCCACATACGAACGTCTTGGGAAGAGAATTATCAAGAGCGGAAATTAAATTTACGAAGGGACAAATTAAAAACACTAAAAGGTGAGGTTAGAAAAAGCTACCAGCCTTGTTGTTGGGATACACCGCTACTGGAGGGGAAACAAATAAATCATAATTCGACAAATCTATACGCCGATCTGTGGTAGAAGATTTATCACACATGCCGTTACCCACTCTTAATATACTTTCATTTTCTGGAGATATCGCCGGTTGGCAAAATGTTAAAGAAATTTTTACGTCACTTATACACAATAGCGATAATTTGGACATTAAGAAATTTTATTACCTCAGATCAGCATTAAAGCAATGGACGATAAATCGATAATATTAGTATCTCTAGTAGGTTATAGGCAATGGTGAGTATCATAAATACAAAAAAATGGGAATGGACGAAAAGTTCTTCCAAGTATATATGAAATGCAAACGCCTTGCTTATTTTAACTTAGAGATGTATTGTAGAAGTGCCTTCCTTCGAGTTTTGAGGTTTACAGATTAAAATTATTCTATATACAAATAATAAGTAAATCGATTATAACCAATACAAACCTTGTAGTTAGCCACAGCTGCAGAATGAGACAAGCGCCACAAAATATAGAAGCGATACAATAGCATCAAGCAGTCCCCAGGTATACGAAGATGTTTCCATTCTATATTCGAGGAGGTATTTTGGTAAATATAATAAAGATGATTGATGATGCCTACAAAACCGATGCCGACAGCAATAAGCAATTGTTTTGAATAAATGTCGTTTATTTTACCCGACAGCGTAACCAATTGACTTAAAGCGTCTATACGTTTTTCAACAGTTAACACTTTCTTGAAAGTGACTGGGTGCTTTATAGATAATAAAAACTTAGAACTTGATTCGAAAATTTCACTCACAGCATCACTGAAAAAAATGAACTGCCCACAACTTAAAACTATTCCCAAAAGAAATACCATATAAAACGACTGTATTAAAATGTCTTCCACTGACAAACTTCCAAATTGAAAAGAAATACTACATAAAAGAAAAGGAAATATTTCCAAAGAAATTATCTTCAGAATAGTTCCACTATCTTTTATTACTGACATATTTTTTCGAAATTTATTCATTAAGATGTCTAGAAATTGTACCGAATCAACAAATTCATTCCGATGAATAAAAAGACAGAATATTTGAGAGAGGAAAATCGGTGAATGCAACGTGTAAAAACATACTGTGATAAAACTATCAAAAAATAAATGGGAGTAAATGGTTTTCCAACTGACTATAGTGAGCCAGCATACTGTCATTAAACAAGTTATTACAACAGAATAGAAAAACAGAAGCTGGTCTATCTTCAGTTCATCTTCAATTCTAAACGGGAAAATCCCCAAAAGTGAAGAAACAGTGAAAATGAAATTAGAACTTATAGCCTGGGTGATGGGTCGAAACATTGTAATGATCTGAAGAACAAAGAAGAGAATGCTTGATGCTATGAAGCTCTGGTAGGGACTGAGATGTCAGCTTAGCTATATAGGCAATACATAAGATCCATCCAATATTTTAGAGCAGCGAAATTAGATGTTACAAACCTAACATTGTATATGGATAATACGAGGAGTTGACAGCTGTAGATGATTTAGTGTATTGTTATTGCTATATCTTAGAAATGAAAAGAAGAGGATAGGAGAAAACCAAATAAAAACGATGAATATGATAGTGACAACTAAAACCGTTTAGAATAATTTAGTAATTTTAAACTCTAGTATTACATCATAGGCTGTAACGTCAAAGTAATAGTACATCGATTCAACCAATAAAATAATTTAGTTGCGTATAACGAATTCATGGTTTGTTTGCATTATTATTTGTATAATATTTTGTACATTGTGAAAAAATATAACCTCTTTCTATAAAGATCAAAATGTAAGTGGCTCACTAAAAAGGCATAAAAAAGCTTTTTAACGATTTTACGTCCCAGTATTATATTATATGGTATGAAGACCAAATTATAGTTCATTTATTTAACAAATAATAATAATCTTTATTTATTCTGGGATTGATCCCTTTAGAATAATATACAGGCGTTAGAATTAGGCTTTAAAGCCTTAGAGTAAAGTAAAAAAAATTTTATTTTTATTTTATTTATTTATTGATATTTATAACTGTATAAAAAATACAAGTAAATTTGATCATAATGACATAATGATATGATACAGCATGTAGAGAAACTACCCAGTAGTAGAACTCTAAAAACGGTTTACAATATAAGGTCCCAAGGCCATCTTCTTTTCAGGCGCCTCGGAGGATTGCCAGGAATAGAATAGGAAGCAAGGTTAGAAACTAGTTGGTTTGGGTGGTTAGGAAGTTTATTATGGAAGGAATAATATCGGGTTTGGGCTAGATCAGTTACATAAGGAACATTTAGGTCTTTATGGATGGTTTTATTAGTAACAAAATAAGGAGTATTGAGGATATTACGAAGGATTTTGGATTGTTAAGATTGGATACAAGAGGAATTCGAAGGTTTAGTGGAGCCGCAAATCTCAACTCCGTATGTCCAGATGGGCCTTATTGTCATGTAGATCAGTCTTTTGTAATGAGTTGGAAGTTTAGACCGTTTGTTTAGTAAGTGCTGTAATAGTCGGAATCTGCGTGCAGTTTCCTGTCTTTTCAGTCTTGTGTGAGGATTTCAGGTTAGCCGTTTGTAAAGATGTAGTCCAAGATAACGAATCTGTTCTACAGGGGTAAGAGCCACATTATTAAAGTATACTGTAGGGCAGTCGGCAGGTTTACGACGAAGTGTAAATGTGATTTGATGGGATTTGTTGGGATTTATTTTTATCCTCCAATTTCGACACCATTCTTCGAGGATTGTGATATGGGACTGGAGAGTTTGGGATGCAATCATAGGGTTATTACTAACTGTGAGCACACATGTGTCATCTGCATACGTGGTAAGGATAGTGTTAGGAGTTGTTGGGATGTCAGCTGTATAGACGGTGTAGAGGATGGGACCGAGAATACTACCTTGAGGAACACCAGCGGATTGAAAATAGAGGGATGAATAGGAACCATTGTGGTTTACTTGAAATAATCTATTAGTAAGAAAGGAACGGATGATGAGAAAATATGTAGGAAAAGTAAAAAATAAAAACGAAATTAAAAAACGTCATAAAATATTATAAAACAGTGAATTCGAAATGATAAAAATGACCCACAATAATTTACAAAGTATATAAAATAAAAATAGAATAAATAAAATAAAACTATATGTCATATCATAAAACATAAGATGACTAACTTCTGATAATAAATAAAAAGAGAAAAAGATTATAAAAAATCAAATACAATTAAATTAAAAGTAGTAAATGGAAAGGTACAATTTCTCCTAATATACATATCTATAAGTATAAAACGAAAAACTGAAGCATTAAATGATTAAAAGAATTAAATAAAGTAATAGTTTTAAAAAAAATTGAATAATCATTTGTGGAACAAATATTTCATATTATAGATCATTAGATAGAATATCAATTTTGGTTATCAAATAGTTTACTTTAGAATTATATGTCTTGAACGAGGTTACCAATAGCTGGATCTATTTTAATGACATACGATGTCAATTTTAAATTAAACGTTTCCTTAATAACCTTTAAGTATCACTTGATGATGCAAATACTGACGGCAGCCAATTCTAAGCATCTCATTCTGTAGGGGAATGTCGTCAAATATGAAGAATAAGGAGCTGGAGCACTACTAAAAAGACTCCAACCAGCAGTGAAATGGACGGTAAGTAGTGAAGCAGAAGGGCGTTAGAGTGAGGATGTTTTCCAACTCTATTCGTGCAAGACTGAAGGCTAAGTAGAATACTAGGTCAGACAGACCTAACTGGACACAGTGGATTTTGGAGAAAGCTTAGAACCTCGGAGAAAACATTGATTCCTGGTGCCACATCTACGGAGTATTGCTATGTTCTAGTAGCAGATTTACTTGGGATGCCAGGATAATCGCTGAAGGCAATTATCCAAAAATAAGTTAATTAATTGATTATAAATTGAGTCCTAAAAATTATTATTATAATTGGATTCCTTTCCAAAGGCTGTTTGTGTGTTTACCAGTTTACCAATTAAATACCTTTATGTTTATAAAATGTTCTTACCATTAATTATATAATATAATAAAGAGTGGTATATTGGGATATATAATAGTATATAAACTACATAAAGAGATTAACTATTTATTTACAATTTGTTATGATTAAAATGATTCAAATGATTCAGATAAATTAATTTAAAAAGGATAAGTTAATTTAAAAAGGATCTTACCATTAATTATATAATATAATAAAGAGTGGTATATTGGGATATATAATAGTATATAAACTACATAAAGAGATTAACTATTTATTTACAATTTGTTATGATTAAAATGATTCAAATGATTCAGATAAAGGATGCCATAAAATATAAATTATTACATGATTACTTATTAGTTAATTTATACTTATAGCTGCTGATGCCGTGGGATGTAGTGCCGTAGGTGTCTTCTGTTTCATCAGGGATGTCATTTGTCAAACCGTTTGGTCGAAGCGCATCCTGCTGACTGTCCTGCTGACAGTCCTCACTCGTCTCCGCCTTGCTGCTGAGTCCTCTCTCGTTCCCGTCTGGTCCTCAAGTGAATCCTTTTCCTGCCCTTGTTACCCTACTCTTTTTCTCCCACTACTCCTTTTAAGGCGTTACCTTATTTTGAAATCTCTTATCTCATTGGTCGTAATGTCCGAAGACACCCGAGGCAGGCGTCCCCCTCCTCAGGGCCGAGGATGTGTAACAAAAAAATTTTGGCTTCTCCAGAAAGAATCTGCCTGGTTAATTTGATTCTGGTCCCTCGTCCTAACCTATTTTCTGCTTCGATACTTAAAGGTTAGCCAATCAAATATCCTCAGGGGCCTCTGGTAATGTGACAAACTTAATACAGATGTTTTCACATCCGAGGATGCAGGGAAAAGCTTCCCAGAAGGATACCCTGATCAGGAGCAGATGACGAAACACCTTAATAGTATCCCGGATGTCCAAAACTCGATACATAGCAGTATTAGAAACAGCAGAACACGAGGTAATGGATTGCATTGCCATGGAAGGACACTAAGCCAGATTTTGAGAAACCGAATCTTCGTCTTCACCGATCAGGACTTCCGACTGATGAAAGTAGAGAAATATCCCATCTCTAGAGAGTTGGCATATAGGAAGAGGTTTTAAGCCCAACGCAAGTTTATGAAGAGCTCTGCCTCAGGTATCTGCGAGCAATTTCTCTAAAGAGCGGATTGGCACAGGCCTTCAGCCCTTCAAAGAATTTGATGTGCCTTCGGCCTATTAACTCCGGCACAGAGGGAAACTGGAGTTTTTGGTTGATGCTGCAGTTTTTAGCCCTTTGGAATGATGCACCCCGGACAATCCGCCGGAGGACGGAGTTCTAATAGCTCTGCAGCTTTTGGAGTGTGGCTTGGTAGAGGTGCCGCAGCAGGAGTGCACCATAGAGCATTGTAGATCTGATGATGGCCTTATATATTTGCAGCTTCAGCCTTAGAGAGAGTTGCAGGGACTTCAGATGATGTAGCCGGTAGGCCTTCAGGTGGGCCAGCTTGAGTATCTCCTGAACGTGACAGTAGAAGGTCAGGTGCCTATCCAGTGTGATGCCCAGGTAAAGAATGGAGGTGGAGATCCGCTGGTCAACTTCGTCAACTTTGAAGGAGGAAGGCAGTGACTCTACGACATGACGATGACGTTCTTCTTGCCAGGGTTTACCCTAATCCCAATATGTTTAAGTGCATCAGTGATGGTAGCAGCAGCTGGTCTAAGGCTGTTTTGGCATCAATGCTGGAAGCGTAGATGCCGATGTCGTACCAGGATAGTATGGGACTTAGTACCGATCCCTGAGGTACTCCGCAAGTGGTGGGAGTTCACCTTTGCGATAGAGAGATATTTTTATAGACACCTGGTGAAACCCATGGTATTCACCATTTTGCCCGTTACAGCGAAACTTCCAACATATCACAGATAAGAAATAAATGATTCATAAGAGACCTATAAAAGGTCTTATCTTATATTATTAAAATAATTATTATCTATTATACTACTTATTATAACCCACTAACACAGGTTGCCCCACCAAGGAATAATAGAATAGATTTAAAAGAAATAATGTTTGCCTGAAGATAAAACATCTCATAACATTTCATAACAAGGGGTTTGTGCCACACTTATTTAGAATAACATTACAGCATGCAATAGTGACAATGGTGACTTTGTTTTCACGATAACAATGGACAAATTCGAAAACAATGATCCACCTTGGACCATCCAACGTCCTAAAACAATTCTAGACCTGGTCAAATACTCTAAAAATAATTCCGAACCGTATTAAATACTTTTCTGGTATTCTTCAAAATATGCCGAAATACTTTATAATTAACAGATGGAGACAAATCAGACCAATCATCAGCATCATTTTTTGTAAATAATGACTCAACGTACAAAATTAAACTCCACAAACTATGCAACATATTTACTACCGAACTCAATGCAATAGCAGCAGCACTTCATTTCTGTTTGTCTTTGAACCAAACTAATATAACAAAAATTACAGACTCATTAAGTTCATTGAAAGGTTTAGAATTGTATGTTCCAGAGCATCCGAAAATTTATTGCATCCAGTTTTACTTACGGATTCTACACAATCTTAGTTACATTTATATGGGCTCTAAGTCTTGTAGGAATCGCAAGAGCAGCAATCGCGCTTTTGGGACGGGTTAAATCTATTTTCACTCCATTAGAAATGAGTAAACCCCTCTAAAAGAAAATCACAGATAAATGGCTATATTTGTGGAATGAAAACCCACAGAGTAAACTAAAACTTATTAAAAAGGATGTGAAGTCTTGAATTACATCCAACCGCAAATGCCGTAGAGAAGAGGTCTTATTGACCAGGCTAAGAATAGGTCACACGAGGCTCACCCACTCCTATCTCATTTAAAAAGAAACGCATCCGAACTGGCAGTAATGCAACAAAAATATGGCAACTAGCCATAATTTCCAATAATGCCTATATTTCACATCACAGCTCAGTAGCTTAGAATTAAACCCCGATATTTCAAAAACCCTCACAAATGACTGTAAAACAATAAAATTAGTATTTCAGTTTTAAAATGAAAAGGTTTACTGATGGAAGAAAAAGAAATAATAATACAATTTTAAAAAATAAATAAAAACAATCAAATTAAACAAATATAAGGTAAATTAAATGAGGTATAAATGATGTTTTACGCCCCTAAACAAAAAAACACCACCTTCTTTCTAGACTACAAATTCACTCTGCCATTTTATATTTCTCCTGTTTGAGAGATTTATAGTTTTGGTAAGGGTTGAATGTGCCAAACTGTTATTTTTTTGTTTTGTTTTTTCCTGCAGCTTAGCTTGCAACCATCTTATTTTCATTTACCGCAATTTATTTTTTCTTAGGCCTCTATTTAATTGTATGAATCTTCGGACCCCCTCATTTTCATTTTCCGTCATGTCGCAAAGATCTCACTCCTAAATATCTACTAAAACAAGGTAAGAAAGTTGGATCATGATGTAAACAAGTTCCATCCATATCCTGTCTAGAAGAAGTGTGAACAGTAGAACACTGAAAATTAGGAGTTTCTATTGGCCCTAATCATTTAATACTGTTACGGCGGGTAGGGGGCACGTAGAGTTCAAAAGGAAATTTTACTAGCCCAACCGTGAAAAGTAGAGAAAAGGAAAGAATAGCAGAATTGTTTTATTTTTGTATTTTTAAATAAGTGAACATAATAAAAGGAACACAAAATATATAAAAAATACAAACTAGAAAAAAAAAAAAAGCTTGAAACTATTAAAACATTAAATGAATTCAATGAAGAGAGAAAAAAAGTCTTATATCATCGGTGATTGATGGGTTAACCCTGGCTGTGGTTGTTGTCCAGCGTAGATGTTCTCGTGGAGGTAGGCGACGTACGTCCGGCAACCTTGTCCTCTTATACATTAGTTTTTAATTATTAATAAATTAATTTAATAAATTAAGTTATACATTAGAGTTTGGATAATGATATAATGTTAGATAAAGCCGTGTGGCTCATTTACTTGGAGATTAAACCTTAAGCCTCTTTGCCATTTTCACTCCTTTTTAACCAGCCCGAAGTTAACATTTCCTTTAGATTCCTGATTAAATCTACCCTCAAGATCCAATAATTTAACTTTGAGGTTTTTGTTTTCTAAGGATAATTCTTCTACTTTATTTTTTTTCTGCTCCTGGAGGGTTTCAATCTTCTGTAGCGTTTCCATGTTTTCGAAGGAAAGCTCTGACTGCTTCTGAAGAAAATCCTTTATATCTTTCAGCTCTTCAATGCCCTGAAGCTTAGCCTTCATTTCTTTAACCTCCTCGATTAGCCCCTTTAAGAGCTGAATCCCAGTGCCGGGTTCATTATCTTTTAATGTACTGGACCCTCATTCACATTTAGCACACGTCCAGTTTTAATTAATATCTTGGTCTGAGCTTTCAAGTTTGATACATTTATTATGATGCATACTTTGGCAATTTATGCATGAAATTTCCATTTTAACTTCTCTCAAAATTGATTTATTGCAGCTCTTACAAAACGTCAAGGACAAAGGAGTTGAAAGGACTAGAAACGGTAAATAATAGTAATAACACGTGAACAGTTAGTTTAGTTTTACGTGTAAGTGGCTGCGTAAAGACAATAAAACGATTAGCCAAACCAATTCCTACTCCAGTCCACCTGTACTGAGCAAGAAATATCTTCAATGTTAAATGTTTTCTCGCTATTTTATCCGTAAAATTTAGTGTTGCTACAATATTTCACTAAGTTTAGCCTAATGATAATTGCGAATCAATATTGATTTTTTCTGAAAATTTCGCTAGTAACTAGATGAAGAGAGACAGAGAAGATAACACAGTGGCGTTCATGGCATGAGTAATACTCTAAGACTGAGTTCTGAGAAATTATGCAAAGATAGCATTACTGAAACTAAAAGAGTTAGCTTATCTTCCTGTACGTAGACAATACATTGTAACAATAATAAGTTATGGAAGAATAGGTTCTTGTGTAGACTTCGAATTTTGGGGTCAAAGGGCACACGTCGTTGTTATTTTTAAGCTAAATCCTAATATTTCTTGTGAATGATATATTTGAGCTATCAGGTAACCTGTTAATGATTTTGACAGGCAAGAATCTCTACTTTCTGGATATTACTTGGGTTACGTTCGAATTTCATTTTTTTTTTTTAAGGAAGTAGATGATATTCTGTAAAACTAATCTTACCTATCGATTTTTAGATAGGCCATATTAGGACACCCTTGGTTCGTTTTGTTTTCGAGCATATTTTTGATCATAACAATGCTGTTTCGTTAGTAATTAGTAGTATAAGAAGTCTTGGCAAGGAAAAGGATGCTGAAACGTCTAAATAGTAGCTCATGAACATGGTGGGAACATGGTTATCCGCTTTCTCCCTACTACCTTCCTGATCATCTTCAAAGGACTAATAATCCAGACTAGGCCTTTGGCATGCCTTGTGGTACAAGGATAATTATGACCAAGAAGGGGTCAATGACTACCGTGGCTTTTGTTGCGTAGATTTAACATTTTGTGGGTTTTAGAACTTAGTTTTCAACTCCTAATTATCAGCTAAGAATAAGAACACGAGCTGGTTTGGTTTTATTTGTCACGAAGATTTTTGGATATGCAAGACATGGTAATTTCGAAAACAATGCTCGAATTTGATGTTTTGGTGGAGCCCCAGAGCTCAATTCCATATGTCCAAATTGGT
>NW_027115008.1:190286-203963 GCF_000696795.3 Halyomorpha halys
TAAGTTCTAAAACCCACAAAATGTTAAATCTACGCAACAAAAGCCACGGTAGTCATTGACCCCTTCTTGGTCATAATTATCCTTGTACCACAAGGCATGCCAAAGGCCTAGTCTGGATTATTAGTCCTTTGAAGATGATCAGGAAGGTAGTAGGGAGAAAGCGGATAACCATGTTCCCACCATGTTCATGAGCTACTATTTAGACGTTTCAGCATCCTTTTCCTTGCCAAGACTTCTTATACTACTAATTACTAACGAAACAGCATTGTTATGATCAAAAATATGCTCGAAAACAAAACGAACCAAGGGTGTCCTAATATGGCCTATCTAAAAATCGATAGGTAAGATTAGTTTTACAGAATATCATCTACTTCCTTAAAAAAAAAAAATGAAATTCGAACGTAACCCAAGTAATATCCAGAAAGTAGAGATTCTTGCCTGTCAAAATCATTAACAGGTAACCTGATAGCTCAAATATATCATTCACAAGAAATATTAGGATTTAGCTTAAAAATAACAACGACGTGTGCCCTTTGACCCCAAAATTCGAAGTCTACACAAGAACCTATTCTTCCATAACTTATTATTGTTACAATGTATTGTCTACGTACAGGAAGATAAGCTAACTCTTTTAGTTTCAGTAATGCTATCTTTGCATAATTTCTCAGAACTCAGTCTTAGAGTATTACTCATGCCATGAACGCCACTGTGTTATCTTCTCTGTCTCTCTTCATCTAGTTACTAGCGAAATTTTCAGAAAAAATCAATATTGATTCGCAATTATCATTAGGCTAAACTTAGTGAAATATTGTAGCAACACTAAATTTTACGGATAAAATAGCGAGAAAACATTTAACATTGAAGATATTTCTTGCTCAGTACAGGTGGACTGGAGTAGGAATTGGTTTGGCTAATCGTTTTATTGTCTTTACGCAGCCACTTACACGTAAAACCAAACTAACTGTTCACGTGTTATTACTATTATTTACCGTTTCTAGTCCTTTCAACTCCTTTGTCCTTGACGTTTTGTAAGAGCTGCAATAAATCAATTTTGAGAGAAGTTAAAATGGAAATTTCATGCATAAATTGCCAAAGTATGCATCATAATAAATGTATCAAACTTGAAAGCTCAGACCAAGATATTAATTAAAACTGGACGTGTGCTAAATGTGAATGAGGGTCCAGTACATTAAAAGATAATGAACCCGGCACTGGGATTCAGCTCTTAAAGGGGCTAATCGAGGAGGTTAAAGAAATGAAGGCTAAGCTTCAGGGCATTGAAGAGCTGAAAGATATAAAGGATTTTCTTCAGAAGCAGTCAGAGCTTTCCTTCGAAAACATGGAAACGCTACAGAAGATTGAAACCCTCCAGGAGCAGAAAAAAAATAAAGTAGAAGAATTATCCTTAGAAAACAAAAACCTCAAAGTTAAATTATTGGATCTTGAGGGTAGATTTAATCAGGAATCTAAAGGAAATGTTAACTTCGGGCTGGTTAAAAAGGAGTGAAAATGGCAAAGAGGCTTAAGGTTTAATCTCCAAGTAAATGAGCCACACGGCTTTATCTAACATTATATCATTATCCAAACTCTAATGTATAACTTAATTTATTAAATTAATTTATTAATAATTAAAAACTAATGTATAAGAGGACAAGGTTGCCGGACGTACGTCGCCTACCTCCACGAGAACATCTACGCTGGACAACAACCACAGCCAGGGTTAACCCATCAATCACCGATGATATAAGACTTTTTTTCTCTCTTCATTGAATTCATTTAATGTTTTAATAGTTTCAAGCTTTTTTTTTTTTTCTAGTTTGTATTTTTTATATATTTTGTGTTCCTTTTATTATGTTCACTTATTTAAAAATACAAAAATAAAACAATTCTGCTATTCTTTCCTTTTCTCTACTTTTCACGGTTGGGCTAGTAAAATTTCCTTTTGAACTCTACGTGCCCCCTACCCGCCGTAACAGTATTAAATGATTAGGGCCAATAGAAACTCCTAATTTTCAGTGTTCTACTGTTCACACTTCTTGTGATGCCTAATATCGATAGGGGCTAAATGCTAGAAGGCAGCCTGGACATCTTCCAAGGGTATGGAAATGTCTATGTTTTTAATGACATAACGCTGTTACGTTTTTCCCTGGCGTGGGGCGTAGGTGTGATGACCTATTTGTAGCGATTTGACCCCAGCTACAACGGCGTCTCGATCCGCTGCTAGCTCCAGGAAAATCTGAACACCCCATCCGGTTTTACGCACCAGGTATTTATTTATATGTAAATGAGCTAAGTATTGCCTCACCGCCGGGATTTGCTGGCTCGCCACGACAACCGGAGGTAGTTGGGGAGATTTTTGTGGAGAGGTCTCGGTTCCCGCCTTATTTGGAAGATTTTTCAGCGTGTCGAACGAATTTGGATGCGTAAAATCAAATTTTCGTTCTTGACGCGTCTGTTTCTTTTGTTTCTTTTTGCTGTCTGCTTTAATTTCCGTCTTCCCTGGTGGAATTTGGCCTGCCATCGATCGCGTCAGGAGGGGGGATACTTTTGATGTACCGCCTACTTTAATAAACCCAGTCTCGTCGTCGGAGTCTGGTGGTAGATTTGCGGCCTGAGCTGGCTCTAAGGAATGAGCCATCGTGCACTAGTAATTAATATTAATATGTATATTAATTAAAGTGACAATTTAGGCACAGCTGGCTCGGAGAGCACGGCCGAGCTACAATTGTAGTGTTCGCACTGGTTCCTCTAAGGTGGTAGGAACACGCGGCACTAATTCACAGTTCTTTGCACTTTAAAATAATAAAATGTACCTGAATATGGATATTGCACAGTCGCTGATTTCTTCAGGAGCACCAAATACACAGGATAGCACAGAAAAAATCCCTGAGAACAAAGGCACTTGTTCTCAAAAAGTACGTTAGGATGACGTCACAAGCTCTGGCACACACAGGCACTGAACTATTAACTTTTTGTGTTCCGTACCTCTATATATACATCTTCGGTCAGCTGATCTACTCAATCACCTGACATTGAAATAACAGCTGACTAAGGCTGTAACTTTTATATATTTATCCCCGATTTTTTTTTTAGAAAAAAAAGTTATGACCTAGTTTAAACGGTTTTGGCATGTATTGATTAAGAAAGCATATAATTTATCCACAGTTAATATATACCAATCAATTTTCTTCGTGTTTCATATTTGAGTGTTATTTATTTTCTGTGTACAGTCTAATGAGATCATGGCTGTGGCAAGGTTCCTATTTAGGTTGTTTGCTGCATCGCTTTGCAGCTTGGCCACATTGTGGTACCAGCTCACACCACGCGAGAACCCGGTTTGTTCCGGTGGGATGACGTCGTGTGTGTCGCAGTGTTTGCGGATGTGTATGAGGACTAGCTCTCTGTATCTGGACTAGCTTCTCATAAATTTTTGAGATATGATTGAGGAGACTGATGGGCCGGTAATATACCGGATCCGCTTCTCGTTTTCTGAGGAGTGGAACAACGATAGCATGTTTCCACTCCGTTGGGAAATATCTGAGGCGAGAGCAGGAGTTATATATGTTAAGGAGAAACATTTGGGCTTTTCTGGGAAGCTGTTTGAGTAGGACATACGATATCTTGTCCTTTCCTGTGGACTTGTTTCCCTTTGTTTCCTCTGTTGCAGTCAGGTCTTTATATGTTGAGAAAATGGTGTTTTGTATGTTTTCGGTCTGGGGTTGGTGGTGGTATACAGAGACGGTGCGTGCATTATCACGTTGTAGGTAGTAGTCAGATAGAACATCTGCCTGATCTACGGGAGTGAGGAGCTCATCGCCTCGAAGGAGTTTCACCGACTTCGATTTGGTGTTATGACTTCGGATTAGTTTCCAGAAGTTTTTGGGATCGTAGTGTGTGCGGCGTAGTTGTTCATGCCATAGGGACGTTTTCCACTGCGACATAAGAGATGTTATTTGTCATGTGAGACTGTTTATGATCGGTCTGTAGGTCTGGTCTTTAGTCCTGTACCAGCAGTTTTTGATGTTATTGTGTTGTTTTATGAGAGTGAGTATGAGTTGGGATGGTGTTCGTAGGTGTATTGGTGTGGGTGTGAATGTTGGTATTGATGAGTTTGCAGCGTCTCGTATGCTTTGTTGTAGAATGTCAATGGCCATACTTATGTCTTGTGGTGAGTTGAGTGTTGTAATGTTGGGTATGTTGTCGTATACATGTATTTTGTAGAGTTTCCAGTCGGCTTGTCGAAAATTGTATTTGATGTCTGTAGGTGGGGTTGTTGTTGTGTGTTTGCCTAACTGATTAAGTACTGGTAGGTGGTCATTGTCACTATACTCTAGTGTATTGCAGTTAGTGAATCTGTGTGGTTGTTGCGTGAGAAGTAGGTCAAGTGAGGATGTGTATGAGAGGTTTGATGTTTGTCTGTAGGTGTGTGCATCAGGGTATATTATTGTGTATTTTGTTTTAGTCAGGTAGTTTCCTAGTGCATTGCCTTTTGCGCAGTTCCATGAGTGGTGTTTGGCGTTTAGGTCACCTAGTATGATGTGTTGTTTGTCGTTCTCGATGTCACAGAGAAAGGTCTTGAGTGTCTCCGGTTTGGCACTGGGGCATCGGTAGACGCAGGTGATTTTGTAGGATTGTTCTAGTCTAACTTGTATTGTAATGGCTGTGTGCTTGTTGTCGTGAAGTGTGGATTCGTTGATGAGTCTGGATGGGACGACATGACGCACCAGTAGTGCGACGCCGCCGTGTATGGGGGAGTCAAGTCTGTAAGCAGTGTATCCGCGGAAGTATGTCTGTGTGTAGTTGCTAAGTCTTTTGTTCGTAAGTGCGACTATGGATGGCCTACGAGAGCCCAGTAGGGTTTCTAACTCAAGTTTTCGTTTCATGAGCCCTGTTATGTTATAATTTATTATGCAATGTCTAACCATTGATCCTTGGGAGTGTGTTTTGGAGCACAAGGTTAAGTGTACTCATCAATGTTGTAAACATCGTTTTCATGTCCTGGAACATTTACATGAGGTTGGAAACCCATGCCGGTTCCGAAGACGGTGGTTGGATGGTTGGTGGGGGAGGGCCGTATATAATTCTGCCCGCATAAGACGAGGGGTCTGATTTTTTTTGTTGAGGTTGAGGAACCTCTTGGGTGTTTGTGGTGGAGGGCCTAATGGTTTCCCTCTTGGCTTGCAAGGCGTTGATCTTGTCAGCCCTTTTTTTACATTTTGTATATGAGGATACATGATCCTCGTCACAATGAATGCACTTTTGTGGGGTGTTTCTTGGGCATTCCTTTATGGGGTGGTTTTCTGCCGCAGTAATTTTGAGTGTGGCCAAATTCCTGGCAATTGTAAAATTGCTTGGGGCCACCGATAATTCTCATTTTTTCAAATGAGTATATCATGTGGTCTATGGGACCCACTTTTTTAATATCTTCAAGGGTTGTTGTATGTTCGGTTGTGACGATAATATGCGTCAAGTCTGTTTTTTGCCCGGCGGCATTTGTTTTTTGCATTCTATGCAATTGACGGAAGCCAGGAAGGCGTTCCGAGAATGAATCAGCAATTGAATCTAAAGGGTGATTAAGGTCAAACCCTTTGATGATGTATTTTTTAAGAGGTTTGGTACCCCGTGGTGCGTAAGTATAGTAATATACATTTTCCATGACTTCTAAATAACGAAGGACTTTGTCGTAGTCTTGTTTGGAATTTGTTAAAATTTTGTTTTCCTCTTTTGAGGAACGGATAGTGAAATTAATAATGTTGGCCTGTTTAAAATTAAAAAACTTAGGCTAAACTAAATATATGGTATTTAAAGGTTTAAAATAATAGATTTAAAAACTTTTAAAGAAACTGTTTACTCACGCGCCCTCACACGGTGAGGGGAAGCTAAGAGGACCCACGTGGCAATGACTCAGCAGTTTTCAGAAAAACCATTGGTGACGTCTGAAGCAAGACAGTAGACTAGCAGGAACAACCTTACGCTTCCAATGGCAGGCAATGACTGACCGCCTACAGCGGACCTTAACACACTATCTCTGGAGATGGGGTGAGGCCGGACAATCAAAAATTTTCATCTATTCAAAGAATGGCAGTACCCACAGATGTGAAGGGAGTGTGCAGGCTACTATAGGATATTTGTCCCGAAATGGCTGAACATTTGGTACCCCTAAACAATCCATTAAAGAAAGGCAGTGCAATTGTGGTCATACCAATCATGACGCAGAATATCAAGAAATGCATCGAACAGCTGCAACGAGAACCGATCTTGGCGTTCCCTGATTTTGAAAAACAGTTCACACTCACTACCGACGCGACGTGTACGCGTTGGGGTGATGATGTCGCAGGAGAGTGAAGGGGAAGAACGGCCAGTAGCATACTCCAGCAGGCGTCTAACCGATGTTGAGTCCCGCTAGAGTGCCATGAAACGCGAACTGCTTGGAATTATATGGGCCGTAGAGCATTTCATACCGTATATCTTAGGTAGGTGTGGTTTCGAGTACACACGGACCATAGACCTTAGCAGTGGGTCGGCAAACTGAAGAAGATATGAGCACGCGTCACCGGGTGGAAAGAGGTCCTAAGCCAGTAAAACATAGATATAGCACACAAGCCTTGGAAAGATAGAAGATGGTCGCAGACTGGCTTTCGAGGGTGGTTATGGTAAATGCGATCAAAGACGAGCGAGAAGGACTATTGGGAGATGTAAGGGAGTTTTTAAAAAGATGGACCCCGGGAGAGGACGCAGAACCAGGAACCCCAGTGACAGAGTCCACAGAAGGGATGTCTGGAGACGAAGAATCATCTAATGGTAGACGTGTAGAGATGAAAGAACATCGACGATAAACGACGCTAGAATAGCTGGAAGACCAGAACTGCAAGTCTGCTGAAAATTGAAAACAGCAAATATAATAACAGTAATATCTCGACAATTTGATAATCTACAGGTGCTAACGAAGATCAGATCTGCAGGGCACTTAAGGATGCATCAAAATCAGAACAAACTTATCACTTGTACGTTGGAAACGCAGTGGTCTGGGACAAGGTTCGGAGTCTGTGGTGAGCACAAAGAATTGGAATAGACAGGACATTCATAAGATGTACAATGATAAAGAGACCCTTCAAGGTCCAGAGAGACAAAAAGAGGTAACGGTCGCGTATTATCAGGGAAAAGAAGAATCACAGGGTACTTAGCGAAACATTGCAGGCGTTACGGTGGCGTTGCTACTGGCGGGGGGAACAAACTATTCAGGACACCATTGCTCAGTGTGACGTGTGCCTAAGCACTAAGTACGATCGCCATCCACCAGAAGCAATCCGAGGAGACGCTTACGGCAGCAATACCACTCAGTGACCTCCAAGTGGACTCATTTACGTGGAGAGGATACAAGTGGATCACGGTGGTGGACTTATTCAGCAAGCTGGCGATGGCGTCGCCCGTGGGAGACAGATCGGCTGAAGCTGTCTTAAAGGCCCTTATGTGGTTGGTTTCAATTTAACGGAGTGACGGACGGAATAGCTTCCGACAATGGGCGGTAATTTGATAACCCTAGAATCCGAGAATGGATGAAAGTGATATGGCACCTCTACACGCCAGGATATCGAAGTAGTCGAGGGGGAATCAAAAGGCTCCATAGTATTTTTAGTGACCATCTGCGGATATACCAGCTCGAGAAGGGTCTCGAACCGAATAAAGCTATGGAAATAGCGATCATTGCATATAACCCCTCCAATATTCGGTAACAGGGTTTACCCCCTTCTAGGTCTTTTTTGGGCTACGGAATCGTATGAGGGACTACCACGACACAACATGTGAGGATAACGTTTATATCAATAGCAAGGCGCGCCGCTAGTTGTTGAAAGTTAGTAATAAGATCGAGAGGGAAAAACAAAAACGAGTGGCACGGCAGAATATTGGTGTCCGAGACTTGATGGGTCACATTAAGATCGGAACGGTAGTATATCGGAAAGTAGGAACTAACCGGGGAAAAGAAGGCCCATTCAGGGTAATCAGCTGAAGCTCCCTCCAGCTGCGATGCCATGGTGGACTGGAGTGCCCTCTCCCAAGCAGACCAAAAGTAAACGCTATATACATAAATTAAACCTAGAAATAAAGAAAAACATTCCTGGTACAATAAAATGAACAACATAAAATAAAATATTACAAAAGTCACAAATAAACTAAAACAAAACATAAAAAATTAATTAAATAACTACATTTCAAGTGAGGTGGTATGAGAATACTCCAGTCTCTATATTTTTGGAAGTTTCAACTGTTCAATATGGACAGCTCTCCTCTTTTTAGGTTCTGGGATACCCCCAAATAGTAACTATATTTTTTCCTTAATGATCATCACCCTGAATGGGCCCTCGTATCGCTGTATCTCCTTACCCCTGTTAGAACCCAACTTTCTATATACGATATCAGGCGCGCTCTTCTTATGTACTGCCCATAATGGACTATTGTACAGGGATGTTCTATCAATAATTATTCCTTGATAGTTTGATGGCTTAAACCTTTGAGCTCTTCCCTCATGTGGTGACGTAGCACCTGCGGGTATCTCCTCTCTTCCACATAAGTGACCTTATCTTGTTTAAGTGTGATCTCATGGACCCTCCTCCCGGTTGCCCCAAGCATGTCTTCTTCGTTAAAAAAATATATCTTCATATTCCCTCTTAAGCCTCTATCTCCAGTCGGCAGCCTGATTGATTGCTACAACCTGTGCGCCCTTAGTTTTCGATATGTCGATGACATTTGTATATTTTACCCCCAACTTAATTCTCCACTTCCCCTTGATATTCATGATCCAAGTACCCACCTTCCCTAGTAGGTCACACCCCACCATCATTTTGTATTCCCTCGGCATACTCCCTACAATATGTACCGGCAAGTTCTCCCTATTAAATCCCCACCGGGTCAGCCCTACACAAGGGCCCCCAGGATGATAAATTTACACTGACATTACTGAATCTGGTGTGTCCTCTCTCCATTCTACAACTTTTCTAAGGCTTCTCGGCACATGAAAGTGTTGGAACTGCCGGTGTCCACAAGGCATCTCACTCCTGCTGCCTCTATTATAGGCAGACCGCCGCTCTTTCCTTCACACTGTAATTTACCAGGGTGCGGTCCCCCCCCCCCTACCGGCATCCCCATCAGATCTCTTTTCTGGTTCTTCCCTCATCCTCGGTACATCCAAGTTCCTCCTGGTTCTCTGTCCTCTTTCTGGTTCCCTCCCTTTTAATTCAGTTTCAGAGGCCTTCGAAGTTTCTCTGGACTTGCTTGTGGAATCATTTCTCCTTTGGTATACTCTTCTTCGCCTTAGACTCTGGGCTTTCACTTCCATCGGTTCCACCTGGCCCAATCACTGCCTTTGGTGCACATTGTCTAGCTATGTGTCCCTCGTTTCAACACTCAAAGTACCGAGTTCGGGGACATTGAGCCACTAGGCGCCTAACTTTGCCACATCCATGACAGTTTCGGTCCTCTGGCCGGTTATTGTTTCTTGGTTTTGCTTGCCCTGATATTCTGTCTCTGTTCAGCCTTTTATCCCTACCTATCCTGGTGCTATCTTCTTCTTCAGGGCGGCGGAGTAGTCCTAGACCGATTGTATTCGATCCGAGTCCAAACCTAACGTACCCTGCTAACGACTGCTGCTTTTAATGCCTCTGTATCTTCACTATCGAGTAGATTTTCGATAGACTTCGCTTCAATTCGGATTATTAATTGGTCACCTCATTTTAAAAAGTTAATTCATTCTCCAGTTCCTCTGACAATTCCGACACCGCTCTCCTCATGTCCTGGGCAGTAGCCGTACGGACCTTAATCCATTCAAGCATCGTGGCATGAGCATACGCTAAAGAAACTTCTGGTAATGGCTCCATCTCCGGATTGACTGCAGCTACAGGTTGGTTGTCTGCTGCCAGAGGTTGGTTGGCTGCAGCTGGAAGTGGGTTGGTGAAGTTCTGACCTTCGGTGTTAAGAACTGCTGCTCTCATTATTCTGTTACCTGCCATAAATCAGAGAGAACAAAGTAAAAAAAAAAAAATTCTTGAGACTAAAAATTGTTTTGGTATCCAAAGAGCCCAGGGTTTCGGTACCATTTAAGTTTCGGCCAGCGCAAAATGTTAAAAAAAGAGATAACTTCTGTAACAGACTGACTTTATTGGGTTCAACACATCTATACATATATATATACACACACTTGATCAGCTGATCTATTCAGTTAGCTGACATTGCTGTAACAGCTGACTTATAAATATCTGACTGAGATGTCAGCTGACAAAGGCCGTCAGGTGATTGAATCGATCAGCTGATCGTACTTTTATATATAATAATAATATTCCTTTTATTCTGGGATTTATTCCTTTAGATTAATACACAGGCATCAAAATTAGGCTTTAAAGGCTTAGAGTGAAGTACAAAAAATGAAATTATAAAACGTCATAAAATATAATGAAACAGTGAATTCGAGAAGATAAAAATTAACAACAATAATTAGCAGAATATATTAATTAAAAATAGAACAAATAAAATAAAGCTATATGTCATATCATAAAACATTAGATTACTAACTTCTGATAATAAATAAAAGGAAATAAAATTATAAAAAATCAAATACAATTAAACTAAAAATAGTAAATTGAAACGTACAATTTCTGCTAATATACATATCTACAAGTATAAAGCAATAAATTCAGAAAATATATATAACTTGTTTGAAACTTTCAATTATTGTTTTTCCGGAATCGGGAGGACAGAAGATACGGGATTTGAAGATTGGAAGGGTATTAAAACAACGAATGAAGGAGGGAATAGAATTCCATAGGGATGAGGAAAGATCTACCAAAAGTTGCGGTTCGATGAGCAGTTATTGAGGGAATGCACTGAGGGTTTTAATTGAAGGATATCAGAGATGTACGATGGACGGCGAGATTGGATAATTTGGTAGAGAAAGGAAGCAAGAAAATATTTACGACGAAAAAAGGGAACCAATTTTAATCAATAGTTACAGTAGTGTATTGCCTAACACTTTTCTCGTAATAACAGAAACTGTACGATAGTTCACTGTTATGGCTTGTATATGCAATAGTAAATGTGACAGTTGCTTACTTGTACTATCAACTATCACGCCAGAGCTAGTACGTCACTACAATCATGACTGTACCAATCATACAGTCACAGTTATAAGGACTCTCCAAGAGCTGGCGAAGTTACGGGTATTTTTTTGGTCGAGAGAATCGGCATTAATAGTAATCTTAACCTGGTGTATTTGAATCACAATGGTTCGTGGTAAACAAACCATGTTTGTTTGTTAGTTCTTCTTTGAAAGCTCAAACCTTTTGTTCATTTATACTTATGGTATTTTATTCCAGCGACAGGCCTACGAAATGAAATCATGATTCCCCACCATGGTTAGAAGAGGGTGGTACTCTGTTAAAAAAATAAAACGCCACTAGTAGTTAGGCAGAGCCAAAATTTAACATTTGAGCTCGATCCCTCAGGTTAAGTAATCAAATAGTGCCTTCTGAATCGCTGCTTAAATCTGTGCACCAGCTCACCCATTTCCCACTACTAGAGTACAATTTTTATGTCTGGGTCAATTGAAAAAATGGGCCTCCGATTTTAATAAATATATATTGTGTAACATTAAGAAAAAAAGTGACATTTCCAATCTTCTCTTTTACTAAAAAAATATTAGTACACAAGTGGTGATGTACAGAGGAATTGGTGAAATGATGAGGGTGCCAATCGTTGAATGCGGCTTCTGTCCCTAGTTTACGAGTTCACCGAACTGGATTAAGATGACCAAGTACGTTGTAGCTGATGCAATTACCTGGAAGAAGAACATTCTTGTCAGAAACTATCTCCACTATGTAATATCTTGGTGATCAGAAATTGGTCTAAAGAAGAATTTAAAAAAATTTATTTCTACCAAAATTCATTCAAATCACTAGTACAGTCCCAGTCGACCAAATTAATGAAATAAGTAATAACTTTAAGACAGTGTCACCATGAAAATGGTTTCTTTTATATAGAAACAAAAAAATAGAAGAGAACAATATCTCACTAACTCACTCACAATATCACTTTTAATAAAATAAAAACAAATACCCACCGAATGTACCAAAGTGTAGTCCAAGTTAAAGAAACCACATGCAGTGAATACCACCTCTCTCTTCATTGCAATATGCAGTTTCAACTTATCCTAGTAAATAATTGAACAAATGTTATTTATTTATTTTTTTATTCAATTAAAATAAAGTATACCCATACTTTATTCATAACTTTAAATGTTTCACGTTTCGGGCAACAGGACAATCTTAAACTATAATTTCACATCCCCACATCAATTTTTGAAAATTTGCTTGTAGAGTTGTTGCTATGTTAATGATAAAAGTGTTAAGAAAATTTGCAACTAAAGTTTTTAAATTTAAACGAAAGATTGATTAAATAAGGTAATTATAACTATAATACTATGTTAGGCCAAGGCAGAATAGCCTGCAAATTTTTAAAAGTTGATGTGAGGATATGGAATTATAATGATGAAAAGATAGTTGCCCGTAGATAATTAATCGGTCGGCGTGTGGTCAGAAAATAATACAAATAAGTTTTTAAAAAACTTGTCACTTTTAAATAACTAAAGGGTCCCCACATAATTAAAGGTTCCGACTTCCAATAAGTAGCCCTAATAAAGGCTGAAAATTCTGGCCGAAACTATGGCACTATTAAATAGGTTACTTTAATTTATTTGTGTTATTTTCTGACCGCACCCCTACTATCTTCTCCTCCTATAAGAAATTATAGTTTAAGATTGTCCTTGATGATGACCAGATTTGCCAAAACGTTGGACCTAGAGTTTAAATTAGGAATGTTCAATACTTACATTACGTAAGAATTCATTGGTTGTGTCTTCAATCATTAGTTTGTAGAGGAGTACGTTGAATTTCTTGGACTGAAACACACCAGATTATATATTAAAAAGAATTGTGACGCATAACGAAAAGGGATCAAGTCTAGGTTGTAGTGGCACCAAGAGATCATTTTGTATTTTTAGCGTTTCTTGAAATGTGGTATTTTAAAATTAAAAGTAAATAGTAATAATTTAATAATAAATTTAATTGATAATAATAAATTTAATTTGTTAATTATATTATAATTGTATCTTTTATTGTTGGTAGATTCTGCCAAAAACAACAAGTGTGTAAACAACGTCGATCACATTTTCAAGATACACAGTGTAAGTCGTTCATTTTGTCCTGCCCTTAATAAAAAATAAAATAAAACCCGAAATTTGGTTTTGTCAGGACAAAACCCAGTTCGATCTTGGCGGAATCTAAAAAGAAAGTACGAAATTTAATTACCTAAGCGCTTAATTAGACCTTAAGTTAGTAGAAAACATACACGCCATTGCCTCACCTACTCAGGACAACAAATACACCATCGCCAAGTGTGGAATTTTAAGTATATTTCGAGAAAGAGAGGACAGACAAATTAAAAAAGTCGCTAGCAAACTAGAAATAGGAGATCAAAAACCAAGTCTTTTTTTTATTTATCTTTTTAAATTCCCACTTCCTCGCCATTTCTGGCATACTGGCAGTGGGGTAGTGCGTTAGGATTACGCATGCCACTGCTACCAATAAATATCAATTTTATTTATTTTTTTAAATTCCCACTTCCTCACCATTT
>NW_027115008.1:204013-212066 GCF_000696795.3 Halyomorpha halys
TAGTGCGTTAGGATTACGCATGCCACTGCTACCAATAAATATCAATTTTATTTATTTTTTTAAATTCCCACTTCCTCACCATTTTTGGCATACTGGCAGTGGGGTAGTGCGTTAGGATTACGCATGCCACTGCTACCAATAAATATCAATTTTATTTATTTTACTAATTTTGTAATTATCAAAAAACTTTTATTTATTGAGATTCAACCGTGGTGCAGCCCAGCGCTCGGGTGAGCGCCTATTATATGGGGCTGCACCTTATCCACCTGCATCCGTCCGGGTGCATCCTCCAGTATGCAGCCTGGTTCAGCCCTCCTGGTGTCAGTCTGCTTCTTCAACTTAATCTTCTTGTAATGGTGGCTCGCAGATTCTGAGAGGGTCGAGCCCTTCTTAACGTAAACTGCATCTGCCCAACAACCTCCTTCCCCCCGTAGGTAAACTCCCTGAAGAAGGAGAAACCAAGAAATTTTCTGATAAGCTTTTAAAAACATTGTGGCTTGATAAACTTCCAGCGGAAATAAGAAGTATTTTGGCTATTTCAGATGGCAATTTGGATAAGTTATCCGAAATCAGTGACAAAATATGGGATATCAACCCCCCGCGTTATGTTAATGTTGTTCATTCTAAAGGATCCACATGTTCCACATTCGATTCGACGCTGGGGGAACTGAATGATGAACTGAATAAAAGAGTATCTGCACTAGTCCGTTCGTTCTCGTAGTAACAGCCAAAATAAACGTTTTAATCCAAAAGGAAAGTGTTGCTTTGGCCATTATCATTACGCAAAGAAATTTATACCGTCCACACCTGAATGTATATGAAATTCGGAGAAGGAAAACTCCTCACCGGAGACGCATAACTGACCAACTGCTGTAAATATTCCAGGTCAACAACATAGTTTGTAACGAGACAAGAATACAGGTATTCGCTTTCTGGTTGATAGTGGCTCTAATGTTTCCACTATACCAGTGAAAAAATTAAAAGGAAATCAAGGCACAGGAATTAAGTTATTTGCTGCAAACAACACACATATTTCTACATTTGGAACCAAAGTTCTTCATATTCACCAGTGACTAAGACGACAAATGGAATGGACTTTCTTCTGAGTTAAAACCAATGAAAGTATTTTAGGAGTTATTTTTCAACACAATTTTGGTTTGTTGATTGATCTGAAAAATAAAAACTTATTAATAACAGTACAAAGCTCACTCTTACAGGTGAGGTGGTTGCTATTGAGGAAATAGAATCATTGAGTTCTTTCAAAGCCAACAATCATTTAGTTAACAACAATCTTAGTTCATGTTTCAGGAACCACCAACGGTGGCGGAGCCAGGCTGTCGAGAAAGTTCGGGATTTTTGCCCTCGCCGGGTTGGACTTCCCCCGTTTGAAGGAAGAAGAGAGTTATGCCTTCTTCAGGGAATTTATTTACGGGTGGAAGGAGGAGGTGGGCCCAACTCATTTCACAATGTGAAGGGCTTGACCGCCCGACATCGGCGAGCCACCGGCAGAGGAGAAAGCTGACCCAGACTGAGCCCAGGAGGGCTAGACCAGCATGGTAACTGCAGAAGGCACCCAGATGGATGCGCACCTGGGCCCTGTTTCATAATAAAGTACACACTAATACTATTAGTCTTGTAGATTTATCTTAATTCAATTACACAGACTTGTACAATAGTAACTTGTAATTTAGTATTTTTTAATTCCTGTAATATGTAGAAAAAAATAAGTATTAGTGCAATTACCACACTAGTTTCTACACTTGTACTATGAACTAATACTATTAGCTTTCATTATGAAACAGGGCCCAGGAGGACCTACAGAACGGAGGCAGTGGACAAGGTGCAGCCCCATCAGTAAGGGACTCAACCGAACACTGGGCTGTACTACAGTAAAAATTTGTTCCCAATAATAATTAAATAATTAATTCATAAAAGAATTTTAAAAAAATGTTAATTTTTGGGAACAATGGCATGCGCCATCCCCAGCGCACTACGCCACTGCTCCCGTATCCCATATGCCAGAAGTGGCAAGGGAGGGGGATTAAAAAAAACAGCATATAGCTATCCCCAAAATCATTGCTGTGTAACTTAATCCAATAAACTAACTGCCCATTATATTACCCTGTTTTTAGAAAACAAAACAGCAAACAATAGGAGCAAATATTTTAAACAACACCATATTTTGAATATATCTTTTCTTTGTTTTCAATTCCATTTTTTGGAAGTTATTTTCTAAAATGTTAAAAGTATGAGCAGTTTCAATCACGGTGTTTCGGTTGTGATAAAGGCAGAATAAAGTTAATAGGGAAATGGTTGCATGAGATGCATAAAAACATGAAATTAGAAAGCCGTTAAACAACCTCATGTTAAAACGAATCTAGCCGACAATTCTGATAAAAGTCTGCATTTGACAATTCTGCAAATGACTACATAGTTGTTATAAGACATGTTATTATCACAAAATACATTAGCAGAAACTAGTCCAACTTTAACTTATTACTAATACTCCTGAAAGGAAATATACCCTTAATAGTGGAAATGGTATTAAATCTAATATTCTGCATGATTTTTCGGCACATGATGTATGGAAATAGAGTATTCCTGATGCTATAAAGTGGAATGACTAATATACCTCTAGCAGAAGTATGAAATTAGTTGATGACCACCATGACATTAAAATGACGGTTCGGCCAGTGGGTTATAGGATTATCCCTATTATTATAGCACTCAGATATTGGATATTTCAGAACCATAACATAATATCACATATATGAGAGTGTGCCAGCAAGGTGCCTATCAAGGATGACTGAGAAATATTTACTGAAGAATATAGGATGTTTGTTATATAATGAGAGGTTTGCTATTAGACATTTTATAATTGACAGCAAGCTTTTTTTATTTATCGCATTATCGGTAGTAGAGGGTGCCACAACCCTACTCTCCTACTGAGCAAAAATGATGCTAAGGGGTAGGGATTAAGCCACGCTCCTTGAAGGTAACATTAGCTTGAAGTTAATACGGATTACGCATTTTAATGTATTTACCTGTAAAACCGTTCATTTAATCACCTAAAGAGAATAAAAGTTGTAATAAATGTTATTTCCAATAATGTGGTATATCTGTAATGAAAATCCATTCATACCTATAAGAATAAATGGGAATAATGAATGCATTTCAAGGAACCAAAGAAATTAAAAAAAGTTAATGAATGGAACCAGATAGCAGATAGCAGCACTTTTATTTAAAAATTAATAGCACTTGAATACGTCATACCGAAAAGGGTTTAACTTTGGGTGGTAAAATATCGGTGCTTGGGTATGCTGATGATTTGGTATTATTGGGTGAGGACAAGAACACTTCAGTAAGGAATATAGATATAGGAGGAAATACCTTTGAACAGGCAAATAGGTTTGAGTATTTTTGTTCTAAAATTACAAAACTGTTATTTTAAATCTAATAAATAAAACTTATTTAAATCTAAACTGTTATTGAAAATTTACAAAGCTATTATCCTCCTGACTGTTCTTTATGGACTCGAGACATGGCCTCTTACACTTAGGGATGAACAGCGCTTTAAGGTTCTCGAAAATAAAGCATCACGTAAAATATTCGGACCGAAAAAGAATGAATGATAGGCGTGTAAGGCTGTAGGACTTGATGTATGTATATATTGAGGTGGGAGATGTATGTAGAGAGCGATTGGTGGCATCGGCATCGAATCTTCGGGTTCATTAGGCCTTCATTATTATTATTATTATTAAAAATTAAAAGGAATTTAGCCAGATCGTTCTTGCACCACGATTTCAATATCCTGGAAAGGATATTAGAATTCCACGTTGACAATTGGCTTTTCATTGGCAGTTCATTTGATCCTCACTAATTGGTCCACAAGATAAACTTGTCAACCCTGAAAAGCAATGGGTAGTGAACACATGCTCTTGATTATTCATACCATAATTCCTTCTGGGAAATAGTGTTCTGCGAAAGCCTCGGGAACTATTGAAATCCATCCTGTATCTATCAAAGGATCCTCGAAAAAAATATATAACAAAAAAAAAAAGTGTTTGGTAATATGGAGCTAAGAAATCGGCTGCAATAAACAAACGAACAACCTCTAATCCAATTCATACCTAGAGCACAAAATAAACGTACAGAAGTCAACGCCCAATCAACTAAGGCACCTGCTCTACACACCAGGGCTATTAGTCAGGCTCAAACAACTGATATGCAAAGCAATATTCAGGCCATCTTTACTACAGAGTCCACTCCCTACTGGACTATTTATGAACATCAGCCCTGATGTCCTTCAGTGATATCAGAACAGCATACTTCAGATCTGAAGAGGCACATCAATTGAAGGACGATTCACATACATAACAAACTACAGCTGGAATCAGTACAACACATTAAACGAAGACATATTCATTTATCCCATTATTTCGCACTCTCACCTCATCAACCCTCCTATTTGGTAGCTGGGCATGAAGGGTTTTCCTTTCAACAATAACCTCTCCTTTCTTCTAACACATATTTCTTATTATTATTTTTTTGACCGTCTTATCACTATAATTTGTTTCATTTATTAATGAATTCACTAGTAGATATTTAAATAAGGAAATTTGTTTCTCTCCTTCTATTACCATTAGTAGAAAAACGTAATTTCTCAAGTACAATTATGTTATATATATATCATAGTTTTTAATTGTAACCTATTTATTATTTGTTTTTCTAAAACAAAAGAGGAGACTACTAATGACTAGAAGTGTACCCACACCGAAAGGAAAATGGATGGAAATGACAGAATAAGGAGATAGGCAAATTTATTTAGTAACCATTTTTTTGAAAAATATTTCTAATAAGACAAAGAGTCCTGTTTCTCTCCTAAGTGACATCGGTGACTCAGAGACGGCCGCAGTTCACAATAATGAGCTGAGTTATCTGTGGAATTTCGCAACTGAACTACATGGGCTCAACGTCTTTTCCCAAGCCATGTAGTTTTGCATGGAAACTCCCATGCCCTGTGAACAATTGTAAGAAGCAATATTTAGTACGATTAGTACACCAGTTGGAGCTGAACAGAAAGGAACCTCAGGTTCCAGAAAGGAACCTCTTTTGCTAAGATTTTCAATGCCCATCCGTTGAATCGTCGCCAACTTGTCCTTCTGGCGTAACACTTTTATGAGGAATGCTTACCTCTGAGTACCTAGTATTACAGCTTTGTATAAGTTCAAAGTTGCTGGATATGAAAGCTCTAAAGACTAAGGTCTTTCAAAACTAGGAACATACTATTTATACTATTGTGGTAGAAGTAAGTAAATGGTGGGACGCTTAAATTATCAAATGATACAAATAGAGTGCCATATTCGTTTTTCCAGTAAAAGCAGAAAACAGGTTAGGACCCCAACACAATACCTAAGCATAATTGAAAGAAATATGAAATGGTAAGGTTCAAAATTGTGGTGTGTTGACATGGAATGTCCTACTCCTAAATTATTTCGCGGACCCAGAGTGTTTGGGCCAAATGCGGTTGGTCTTTTAATGTTTTCATAGATTTTTTGTTAGTTCATTAAAACATCGTGTGGGTTGATTAAAACTATAGTTTTGCCTTTATCTACATGAAACCAACCTATTTAAACCAATAGTCGGGTGTCAGGTTTTTATTTCATGAGACCGCCTCGAAATAAAGACACCAGGCGGGATTCGAACCGTCAACGTTCAGTAACGAGGCAGCTAAGGTTGTGACGTCTTACCTCTCTTGCCCACAATAAGCTAATGAGCTTAGCGAATAAACTATTGAGTAACAATCTCAATACACTTACATTGCGAGGGCCAACATTTTTTAACCCAATCAACATCTCATTTATTTTTCATGGCTTCATTCGAAATTCAAGGATCGCAGAGTAAAAGTATTCTATAAACCATTAGGAAAAATTGATTATAGCCAATACAAACCTGTACAACAGATGTAGCTGCAGAATGAGACAAGCGCCATATCAAGATGAAGCGATAAAAGAACATCATGCAGTCTCCTGGTACATGGAGATATTTCGATTCTATATTTGACCTTACATTTCGATAAATATAATAAAGATGATTGATGATGGCTATATAACTGGTGACGATAGCAATGAGCAATTGTTGCGAATAAATGTCGTTGATTTTGCTTGAAATCGTAACCAATTGACTTATAGCGTCAACAAGTTTTTCCACAATTATCAACTTCTTAAAAGAGACTGGATCGCGTCTTGATATCAAAAACTTCGAACTAGATTTGAAAAAATCAGTCACTGTATCAATGAAAAAAATGAACTGCCCGCAGCTTAAAGCCATCGCAAGAAGAAACAAAGTGTAAAACGACTCCATTAAAATGCTGCCCATTGTCTCATGGCCCAATTGAAAAACAATACCGCATACAAGAAGGGGAAATATATCAAAAAACATTATCTTCCGAATAGATATCTTGTTTATTTGTATCCCAATCTTTCGAAACTTGATCTTTAAAGTGTCCATGGTTTGGATTGAATCAAGTAATTCATTCCTATGACGATAAAGACAGAATATTTGTGAAAGAAAATTCAGTGAATGTGACGCGTAAAAACATTTAGAGATAAAATTGTCAAATAATGCATCTCTGTAAATGGTGTGCCATTTGAAATATGTGATCAAGCTGACTACAGAATATGCTATTGTGATTAAACTCGTTACAAATATAGAATATAACAATAGATGCTTATCGATCTTCATTTCTTTGTTAATGATTCTGAACGGGAAAATTCCCAAAAGTGAGGAAGCAGTGAAAATAAAATTAGAACTGATAGTCTGGGTGATTGGTCGGCACATAGTCACGATCTGAAGTACAAAGTAGAGAGTGCCTAATGTTATGAAGCAAAATACCCAATGTTTTAACAAGGCAATGGATTGTAATAACAAACTACAAACTGCCACTCAGATGTCACCTTCGCCTGCCACTAAGGCAATATATAGGAGCTATACAATTTTTCAGAATGGTTATATTCGATGTAGCAAACCTAACAATCTATATCAATATTTAGAGATGTTCACACTTGTGGATGATTTAGTTGATAATTGTTCTTATATACCAGTGATTTCCAAAGTGTGTGCCAACGCCCCCTGGAGTGCTGCAGCGATTCAGGAGGGTGGCGATGGCGATACCACAGTCCAAAGTTATTTAAGAAGGATTACAGATCATGGAATAGAAAATGAGATAATGGAAAACCTTACTATGCTTTGATTGATACTGGAAGCTTCATCATCTTCATTACATTCATTATTAATTATAATGTAATTTTGAAGCACAAGCTAAATTATGCACAAAATGTTCTATGTTTTTTCTCTTTCTCACCTCCAGGATGATTGTTAATTACCCGGAAAATTTTCAAATAAGCATATATAATTATCAGAGCTTAGTCTTATCCGTAACGAAAGACATAATAATAATATGCTTGAAGAAGTTTGTCGGGGTGTGCGGTCAGCAAATGCTTTTGCTGACCGCACCCCCCGACAAACTTCTTCAAGCATTAATCTACGGTCAACTATCAACACCTCATTAATAATAATATGTTTGGTCATTAGCCAAGATGTCCTCAAATACCATTCCTCTGTTAAGATGCTATTCGGAAGTCCCAGAGAGCCCCAGAATATTATTAGCTTAGTAATTGCAATCATAGTACCAGTATCCTTGTTCTCATCATACAAAGAAGAATAAATGAAGCTAGTTACTAAATCAAAACAACATTCTTATTCCAACATAAATCAAGTGGTAAGTGGTGGTTCAGGTGCATGATGAGGTTGTGATTTTACAATTGAAATAACTAATTAATATCACTACTCATTCAATATGAAACGGGCAGCAATGTGCAAGAATGTATAAATTAACCATTTCATCCTCTTTGAAAGCACAGGTTAACCGGACCCTGAAGTAGAGATGGGCAAAGATTTTCAATAGTTGAAACTAATAGCTAAAGTTGCCATGGATACGACCCTTACTCATGAATGACCCATTGATAAATAAATATCGTATCCATGGCAATTT
>NW_027115008.1:219341-245310 GCF_000696795.3 Halyomorpha halys
ATAATTTTAAAGTTATTCCTTCTAGATAATTTTTTTATGTTTTTAATTAAATAGTACTTATGTATCCTTTTTTTTAATATTAATTCCATAACAATTTGGCGTTGAATAAATGGTTAAGAGCAGATTGTAAATTTCAGTGAACTGTTATAAATTTTTTTATTTTTGCCTTGTTTTTACAATAGAAAAATGTTAAAATTTTGCAACATGAAATATCATTAATATTCTGAAAACTGTTGAAATAGAAGTTAGTTAATCAATAATCGATAAAGGCTCATTTGAAAAATTAGTACTGGAAAGTATTGCCAACGTGAATTCAGAAATATCTTCTGTATATAATATTCTGGAACGAGCTAGGATTAACTTCATTTCAAAGTATGGTGGTAAATGAAATTCGTCATGCGCACATTTCACTAGATTTTTATGAAATACATTCATATTTCAATTTTTTATGAAATTACCCTTTTTATTGATTCATTTCCTTTGTCAAGATGATGATTCTTGACCGTGGATTGCATATGAGGAGATGTTTGGGAGTGCTGTCAGTGAAGTACACAAAGTCTTGGATGGACTGAAAGGATATATGTAGAGAGCGGTGGCATCGGCAGTAAAGAAATAAAGAAAACTATTTAAAACTAAAACTTATCCCTCCGCTTTACAAACAAAAAAGAAATAAAGTATGTATATCAAAATATACATGATTAAAAAAGTATTAGACAGAAAAATGTATTAGTACAAAAATAGATTCTTCTAGCTTGCACCAAGTACTTAAAACAGATTTTCACGAATCAATAGTAATAATAAAAACAACAACTAAACAAAGCAAAAATAATACATTTTGTACAATATTCTACTTCATCGGTAATAAGGGCACTCCAACATCTATAAGTTCGGGATTTTCAGCTGTTCAATATGTACTGTCCTCCTTCTTTTAGGTCCACGCAAGCTCTCAATAGTGACAGCATTATGTTCCCTTATCAGAACCACCCTGAAGGGATCCTCATATCTCTGCAGTTCCTTTCCTATATTGGTGCACAATCTCCCGTAGACTATGGTCCCGATTTTGATGTTTCCCATTAGGTAACGCACGCTCACATTTTGTTTCTCCACTCGTTTTTTTTTTTCCTTCTCAATGCCATCTTTGACCTTTTTCCACAATTTCCTGAGTGATAAACTGTTATTGATTACTTCTTCTTCTCCACTCATCGTATTTCTAGTCTCTACGACGTCCATGCAGGCCAAAAAGAATTTCAAAGGACGCAAACCCCGTGACCATATGTATAGAATGGTTGTTCACAGCGATCACTCGTTCCATCTTGAAACGAGCGATCTGGTTCCAATCCCTTTTCCAATTGATACGCATGAAGATGGTCGCTGAGAGTACTATGAAGCCTATCGATCCCTCCCCTGCTCTTAGGATGCCCTGGAGTGTTGAGATGTCAAACTACTTCTAATGCCTTAATTTCCTCCCTGATATGTGCATTATCAAATTCTCTACCCACGTCCAATGGTATTCTCTCAGGGACCCCATAAAATTGAAACCAAGCGCGAAGAGCTCGCAATACTGCCTCCGCCGACTTGTCTTTCACCAAGTACGCCATAGCTATTGAATTCACACTGAAACTGTCTACTTGCAAATCACTAAGTGATATGCTCGCGGTTGGTATTTCCTCTAGTCTGGCTGGGGGAGGACGCCTGTCATATTTAGTGCGGATGCACACTTCACAGCTCCCTATAGTTTCTTGAATGATGCGTTTCATGCCATACCAAAAATATTGATGCAATAATCCTTGCAGGGTTTCGTTCAATCCTCGGTGGTTTGTCTTTCCTTGGTGGTATGTCAGTGTCACCTCTTTTTGTCGTTCCGAGTCTTGAACAGTTTCCACGACCAACATATAGCGAATGAACGACCGATCCACCCCGATCTGTTTTGATCTCCACAATCGTTGGATCTTATCCCAGATCATCGCATTGCCTAAATGCAGATGATGGGTCTTCCCGGGTTTAGATGCTACTCAACCCAAGGCATTACAAATTTCAGCTTCTCAGTCTCCCGGCTGCGACCAAATAGTGGAGATGTCGCTACCCTTATATTTATTCTGTTCCATCTTCATTATACCCGTGATCCTCGTCTTCCAAATGACCTGGCGTCGATTGTCGTTTACTATTTCTTCGATTACATCCATCTCTGCCGGTCTTCCTTCTGTCCAGTTGAACCTTCGTCAGCTGATGTTTCGGTTGAAGATCATATTAACAATGTTAACAAGTACAGAATAACAGATAGTCAGTTGTATTTATATCCTAGGATCTGTTATTTATAGTTCCCAAGTCATAAAACATTCAGTCTCCTTGTTGATGGGGTTCCGATCGTCCTGTTTTGTACCTAAATAAAACAGGTAGGACAGCTCTTCACCATAAACAGTTCCGCTCTTAGGTCTTTTGGGCCAAATAGAGTTGGTCGTCCTTTGATGGCTGCTGTTTCAACATCATGCCACCTCCTTCTATGTATCAGAACGATTCCAACCTTTTTTTTTTAACTTGAACTGTAAATACTATTTTACGTTTTTCGTAACATTCAGAAATTAAGAAAACTAAAAATTTCATGGACTACCACTTTATTGAGTAGGAGAATTAAACTTATTACCATAACTTTATGAGAATAATGTTATCAGACATTTTCTAAGGACCTTGCAGTTATACAGCGGTTTTTTTATGCCCAAATATTAATTTTAATAAGGAAGGTGGGGCATAGGCAATATGGCCTAGGTCCTATTATGGCTTCGTACTAGTAGTGTGGCCACAATATTTCACTAGGTTTAGCCTAATGCGAATTGCGAATCTATATCGATTTTTTTTTTAATTCGCTAGTAACTAGATGTAGAGTGAAAAAGATACCACAGTGATGTTCACGGAACGAGTAATACTCTGAGACTAAGAGGTCAATGACTACCGTGGCTTTTGTTGCATAGATTCAACATTTTGTGGGTTACAGAACTTAGTTTTCAATTCATAATTTTCAGCTAAGAATAAGTACACGAGCTAGTTTTGTTTTATTTGTTAAGAGGATTTTCGGGTATGCAAGATATGGTAATTTGTTGGATATGTCAAACATATATCCACGAATTGTGAACGACAGCCGACTTCACAGGGTGTATGTGTGTCTAGAATGTAACCCAATTATTATCGTAGAGTAACTTTCTAAATTATAATATAATATTACTACCTTCTACAATATTTTTTTAATGATTTGAATAATGTTAAAATTAAATTTTGAATTTTCCATTAGATGAAAAAATATATTGTCTATGTAGACCATATTTTAGACACCTGGGCCCTGTTTCATAATAAAGTAGTGTCGATTTAACTTAATACAATTACACTGACTTGTACAATAGTAACTTGTACTATAGTACTTTTAACTCCTGTAATATCACTGATAGGCCTCCTTATTATGAAAAAATATAAGCATTAGGGTAATTACCATGTTGTTTCTATGAACCAATACTATTAGCTTTCATTATAACAGGGTCCTGGTATTAGTATGGCTTATTGATAATGATTTGAGTAATAGCCCGAAATTCTTCTCCCGAAAATCCCTTCATTTGGAATTTGAGGATGAAAGATTAAATTATTCTATAAACTAATGATTGGGAAATCGATTATATTCAACACAAACCTTGTAGCTAGCCACAGCTGCAGAATGAGACAAGCGCTACAACATATAGAATCGATACAACAGCATCTTGTAGTCCCCAATTATACGAAAATGTTTCCATTCTATATTAGAGGAGATATTTCGATAAATAAAATAAAGATGATTGATGATAGCTTTATAACTGGTTACGGTAGCAATAAGCAATCGTTATGAATAAATGGTGTCGATTTTACTCGAGAACGTAACCAATTGACTTACTGCGTCGATAGGTTTTTCAACAGTTATCAATTTGTTAAAAGATATTGAATGCTTTATCGATAATAAAAACTCAGAACTTGATTCG
This sequence comes from Halyomorpha halys, assembly GCF_000696795.3. Classification (NCBI taxonomy): domain Eukaryota; kingdom Metazoa; phylum Arthropoda; class Insecta; order Hemiptera; family Pentatomidae; genus Halyomorpha; species Halyomorpha halys. Next base: position 223,337 of record NW_027115008.1, read on the forward strand.
AAAATTTCACTCATAGATAGCATCGTTGAAAAAAATGAATTGCACGCAACTCAAAACCATTCCAAAAAAAGGAACACAATGTATAACATCTGTAATAAGAAGATTTCTATTGACAAACTTCCAAATTGAAAAGAAATACTACATACTTCAAAAGGAAATATTTCAAAAGATACTATCTTCAGAATAGATCTCTCTTTTATTAATAACATAATTTTTTTAAATTTATTTACTAAGGTGTCCATAAATTGTGTCAAATTAATAAATTCATTCGATAAAGAAAAAGATATGATATTTGAGACAGGAACATCAGTGAATGCAACGCATAAAAACATATAGAGGCAAAATTATTAAAGCATAACTCCATGTAAATTGTTTTACACTTGACAAAAGTGAGACAGCACACTACAGAATATCCTACTGACATTAAACGAGTTACTACTACAGAATAGAAAAATAGAAGCTTGTCTATCTTCAGTTCATCTTCAATTCTTAACGGGAAAATCCCCAAAAGTGGAGAAACTTAATTGTTGATAATGCGAGAATTTGCCAGGTGTAGATGATTTAGTTTATTATTATTGATATATCTTAGAAAGGAAATGCAAGAGGATATACGTTGCTAATCGATATGCGAAATGATGAACATGAAATTGACAATTGAAACTTTTAGAACGATGTTGTAGTAATTTTACACTGCAGTTTTATATTATATGTTGCGTCAAATAATAGCACATCAACCCATAAAATAATTACTGAAAAAAAACACAGGAATATTAGTTCCATAAAAGAGATTCATGGTTTACATTATTAGTTGGATATTATTATTAATAATATTGAAGCAAAAATACAACCTTTTTGGTTCTACTCTCTTTTTATATTAACCAGTGCTGCCGATGTGGGCTATTTTTATCCGATGTTTAGGTATTTTTCACCTTTTTTTTTTTTTTTTATTACCCTCCTCCCTTGCCATTTCTGGCATACGGGGTGCGGAAGCAGTGGGGTAGTGCGCTGGGGTTTGCGCATGCCACTGCTCCCAAGGATCACCAATTTAAAAAAAAAAAATTATCCTTTTATTAATTATTCAATTAGTAAGTTATTTTATTTTATTTTTCTGTGGTGCAGCCCAGCACTAGGTTTAGCACCTTGTCCACTGCATTCTTCTGGGTGCCTCCTGCAGTTACCAGGCTGGTCCAGTCCTTCTGGTCTCAGTTTGGGTCAGCTTCATCATCTTCTGGTGGCTCGCCGATGTTGGGCGGTCAACCCCTTCCCATCGTGAAATGAGTGGAACCCACCACCTCCTTCACCCTTAAATGAACTCCCTGAAGAAGGGATGATACTCTTCTTCCATCAACCAGGGAAAGACCGACTCGGCGAGGGCGTAAATCCCGGTCTTTCACGCCAGCCTGGCTCGGTGTCCTTCCATGGCAGAGCAATCTATTATTACGTGTTCTGCTGTTTCAAGAACTCCGCACGTTGGACACCGGGGGTCGATGTTCTTTCCAAAGCTCTGCAGCTTTCTCCGAAACCCTACGTGTCCTGTTAGGATCTGTGAGACCCATTTAGCCTTCAATCTAGAAAGGACGGTAAGGAAGAATTTTCTTAAAGTAGTGCCCTTCTGGCTTGCTACCCACCGTCCATTCCATTCCAGTATTGAGTCCTCTCGCAGTATTTTCTTCCATAAGTTTGGAGTCTCACCGATCCTCTCTCGGAGCTCCTCCGGCAGCACTTCTAGTCCCTGCCTCTTAACTTCATATTTAAGGACATTCTCCCTGAGGATGAGGTCCAGGGGCATCGCTCCGGCCAGCACCTGCACCACCTCATGTGACACCGTTCTGTATGTCTTCGTGACCCTCAGTAGAGCCAGTCTCTGTATGGTGGCCAGTCTTCTCTTCTGTGTCTGCGTGAGGTTTCGGCCCCACGCAGGGGATGCATACCTTAGAATTCCCAAGATGAGGCCCCAAAATGGACCCCCTATCCTACTTAATCCATTGAGTGACAGGGTCACCCTGTCCTTTTGATACACCAGATGAGAAGTGACATCGAATCTTCTTCTTATCCTCACACCAAGTATGTCACCTACTCACCCGGTCTCACGCTCTCTTCTTGGATATATAGGGTGATAGGACAAGCCCTGTCCATGGAGCCTCTTATGAGTATGGCCTGAGTCTTAGCTGCTGCCATACTCAACTTCCTCCTCACGCACCACTCTCCTACGAGACTGGCACACCTCTCCGCTTCTGTCTTTAGTCTGGATCTACTGTTCTTGGCCACGATGACTGCCAGGTCGTCGACGTAGGCCGTGACAAGGAACCCCTTGTCATCCAGTTCCCCCAGCAACTCATCAAATACCAGCTTCCACAGATCTGGTCCTAGGACTGAACCCTGCGGACATCCTCTTTCGATTTTTCTCTCGACCTCGTAGTAGTTACCCCTGATCCTGACACTCCTGTTATTGAGGTAACTACCTAAGCTTGCGGAAACTTGCAGGAATCAAGGATTTCGGGTAAAATGGCTTTCCGTCATATGTAGTCTGCTTTGTTGGACTAATCCTTCAACTTCCTTTTTTTTTTCCTTAGATTTTGAAATTGAGACTCGAGATAGAGTTTTTTTAAAGCATGTGATGGATATTATTTAGGAGCATTTGGGGAATTTGTTTTAGGGACCCTGGTTGATACAATTTAAAGGTTTTAATGAATGATGAATGAAAAATAGTTTATTACTCTGGGACTAGATCTCTTTAGAACAATTTTAAGATAATTGTAATATTACAATAACATATTGGCCAAAAACAATGTGCCCACAGTTAATTAAAATTGTATAAATGTAATTTTAGTTACAGAGAAAGTTTTAGATACAGAGAAAAAAAATTAAAAACTAGCTGACTAAGTGCATACAAATCAAAATAAAAATTATCGTTACTATTATAATATTGGATTAGATTGGTGATGCAAAAGGTGGTTAAATAGATGGGTTTTAAACCAGGGAAGGGCTAGTACATGACATATGTTAGAGGGGATGGAGTTCCATAAAAAGCAGGCACGGAAAATAAATGATTTATCAAACGCAGTAGTTTGGTGAGGTGGATGTCAGCAAAACAGGATCTGGTAGCTCGAGATTGTACTGAAAATTTGAACTTTTTTGAAGAATTTGAAAATTTTTCGGGCATAAATATTTTAAAATATGGTATATTTTCCCGCCATCATCGTTAAATTTGGTAAGGTTGGTATGCTGCGACTGTTCACTGTCGAGGCGTATTAATATGAGTAGTTAATGGGACTGTTAGTCCACTGACATCACTTGTAATAGTAATGATCATGCCACACCCAGTACAACACTACTGTCAAGGCCGTGAAACTTCAACATTCGAGAAATTGAATTCTCTTATGACTGTATCTATTAAATAGTTAGAGTATTGTAGTGGCTAACATTTTTCTCACAATAACGGAAACTGTACGATAGTTCACTGTTATGGCTTGTATATGTGATAGTAAACGTGACAATTGCTTACTTGTACTTTCAACTATCATGCCAGAGCTAGTGCGTCATTACAACCACGACTGTAACAATCACACAGTCACAGTTATAACGACTCTCCAAGAGCGGGCGAAGTTATGTGTGTTTTTTTGGTCGAGAGAATCGGCAGTACTAGTAATCTTAATCTGGTGTATTTGAATCACAATGGTTCGTGGTAAACAAACCATGTTTGTTTGTTAGTTCTTGTTTGAAAGCTCAAACCTTTTGTTCATTTATACTTATGGTATTTTATTTCAGTGACGGGCCCATGGAATGAAATCATTATTCCCCACCAGGGTTAGAATAGGATGTAAAAAAAAAAAAAAGAAAAAAGAAACGCCACTAGTAGTTACGTAGACCAAAAATTAACAAATAAAATTTGAGCTCGATCCCACAGGTTAAGTAATCAAATAGTGCCTTCTGAATCGTTGCTTAAATCTGTGCACCAGCTCACCCATTTCCCACTACTATAGTACAATTTTTATGTCTGGGTCAATTAAAAAAATGGGCCTCCGATTTTAATAAATATATATTGTGTAACATTAAGAAAAAAAGTGACATTTCCAATCTTCTATTTTACTAAAAAAAAGTATTAGTGCACAAGTGGTGATGTACAAAGGAATTGGTGAAATTATAAGGTTGCCAATCGTTGAAGGTTTTATTTGTAACTTGAAAGCTTTCTTTCATTGAAGATTTCTGGCCCTAGTTCAAGAGTTCACCGAACTGGATTGAGATGACCAAGTACGTTGTAGCTGATGCAATCACCTGGAAGAAGAACATTCTTGTCAGAAACTATCTCCACTATATAATATCTTGGTGATCAGAAATTGGTCTAAAGAAGAATTTAAAAAAGTCATTCCCATCAAAATTCATTCAAATCACAACTAGTACAGTCCCAAACCGACCAAACTAATGAAATAAGTAATAACTTTAAAATTTATGACATTTTCACCTTGGGAAAGTTTTCTTTAATATAGAAACTAAAAAATAGAAGAAAACAATATCACTCACTCATAATATCACTTTTAATAAAATAAAAACAAATACCCACCGAATGTACCAAAGTGTAGTCCAAGTTAAAGAATCCACATGCAGTGAATACCACCTCTCTCTTCATTCCAATATGCAGTTTCAACTTATCCTAGTAAATAATTGAACAAACGTTATTTATTTATTCAATTAAAATAAATTATAGCCATAAAGTTCCAATACTTTATTTATAACTAATCAGGGGCAATCTTAAATTATAATTTCACATTCCCACTTCAGCTTTTAAAAATTTTCTATAGTTGTTGCTAAGTTAATGATAAAAGTGTTAAGATAATTTGCAACTAAATGTTTTTAAATTTAAATGCAAAGTTGACGAAATATGCTAATTATAACTATGTGTTAGGCCTTGGCAGAATAGCCTGCAAATATTTAAAAGTTGATGTGAAGATATGGAATTATAATGATGATAAGATAGTTGCCCGTGGATAATATATATAAGGAAAACATGGACGGGGTGGGGTCAGAAAATAATACAAATAAGTTTTTAAAAAAGTTTTAAATAACTAAAGGGTCCCCAACATAATTAAAGGTTCCGACTTCCTATAAGTAGCTCTAATCAAGGCTGCAAATTCTGTCTGAAACTCTGGGACTATTAAATAAAGTACTTTAACTTATTTGTGTTATTTCTTGACCGCACCCCTATAGATCTTCTCCTCCTATAAGAAATTATAGTTTAAGATGACCAAATGACTTGATGATGACCAAATTTGCCAAAACGTTGGACATTTGAACTTATAAACAAAGGTTATTGGGAATTTATTTTATTTAAATAATAAAACCTGTTCGATATCAGAAAATATGTCGTAATATTTTTTTTTTTATATGGAATATATTTTTTATATTTTTGGATATGGAATTATAATGATGATAAGATAGTTGGCCGTGGATAATATATATAAGGAAAACATGGTCGGGGTGCGGTCAGAAAATAACACAAATAAGTTTTTAAAAAACTTAGTTAATAGTACCAACGTTTCGGCCAGAATATCCAGCCTACATCAGGGCTACTTCCAATAGGAGACTTGTCATGATGTTTCTTCTAGGGCTTGTAACTGAGTAGGAACAGACCAGAGGTTCAAACTCTCAAGGATTAGCACTAAATTGAATTAACGGGTAAACGTATGAGGGGTAGACCAAAGCGTAAATGAGAGGATTGCGTTAAAACTGATTTAGTGGAATTGGGTTTGGAGGGGAATCAATGGAAGGATGTATGCAGAGAGCGTTTGGTGGTATCGGCATCGAACCTTGGGGTTTGTTAGGCCTTCATTATTATTATAATAAAATATTTGGTTGTTGGTATCTTGATTGAAGTTGATTGCAGGTTAAGAACACTTCATCATAATTATTCGCAGCCTCATAACTGCTCCTGAATTGGCTATACATATTTTTGTTTAAACATTATTACATTTATTTGATTATGATCATAATTAAAATAGTAGTACACTATTTATATATATTGTCTATGATATCGTATTTGACATTTAGTGAATTTTGTAATTTTTAAGAATCATACTAATATTTGTATTGAAATAATTTCTCTGGTTTGATTAAAACTCGTCCTCCCCATGTGAGTTCTCAGAAAGAACTGACGGGATCTCTTCTTCCTGTGTTAATCGGGTCAAAAATATAAAACGATAAAAGTTATTTTTTATTTTTTATTTATCTCTCTATGTTTAAAAATAATTTTTAAGTCGTTACAAATTTAATCCACGTATGTTATACGTAATATAACAAATTTTAGAAGTTCTTATTGCTGTTATATACCGGTAATTAAAAGTATATGGCAATTAGAATTAGTTTTATCTGGCCTGCATTGTTCCGGTCTAATTCAAAAATCATTCTAATATCCGAATTTTAAAAAAATTACAAACCAAAAATTAAAAATATACATTTCACTACGAATAATTAAGTAAATGTTATTCATCAACATAATGTATTAATGTAATAATTAAAACATTTAATAATCTTATATTTCAAAAGAATTATTAAGAAATCTTAAATAATTTTTGATTTAGACTTATAAAGTAAACTATTACTTATTACATACAAAATATATACTTTTTTTTTATAAACAAACTAACAATGTTTTCTCCACATTATTAATATCAATCAATTTTTTTAATATTTTTCATAATATTCGCATTAAATTATTCATTTTCCAATGTCTCTATTCTGTTCATCGTAACAGTTTATAATAGTTTATTTGATTTGAATAAAGCCTTAAAAACTCACTGAAATATATAAGTTTTTTTTAAAATTAATAATATTGCTTTAGAAAATGGTGGCTTGATCAAGCCAGGTTTATGGTATTACATAAACTTACCATGTACCATTCATTGGAATTCAGATTTTCTGAGACCTTTATTTTTATGATCTAAACTAAATGAGCTAATTTTATAGATTATTTATAATGAAAATGTTAGTATTAATTAGTTGTAGAAAAGCAAGAATATTAAAAAAATAGACTAATTAACAACATTTTTAATCAATTATCATCTATTGTAACTTAAAAGAAGTTAGGAAATTATATCATTTACCTCCTATAAAATAGTCATCCTGTTTCCGAATCACTCTGTGAATTTAGAGTTTTTTGTTTTGTTCGATAATTTCAGCAGACTTAAAAATGTTGGGATATAAATAAATAATAAAATAAATCATTGTTATACTGAAAAAATAACGGAAGGGAGAGAGGTAAGGAAATTTTATTGAGACTATTTCGAACGGCGAAACTGAAGAAATTATGGGAATAAGACACAAAAATTATTGTTAAATTTCTACTTAACATAGGTTAATTTATAGATTACTGTTTTACCGCAATAAATATTCTTTTGGAAAATAATTTTTTTTTTTGCTGCCTATCACGAACTATAGTTTTAATTAGGAATGTTCAATACTCACATTACGTAAGAATTCATTGGTTTTGTCTTCAATCATTAGTTTGTAGAGGAGAACGTTGAATTTCTTGGACTGAAACACACCAGATTATCATTTTATATTTTTAGTGTTCCTTAAAATGTGGTATTTTAAAATTAAAAGTAAATAGTAATAATTTAATAATAAATTTAATTGATAACAATAAATGTTGTTATAATAATAAATTTAATTTGTTAATTATATTATAAATGTATCTTTTATTGTTTGGTTGGTAAAGTCCGACAAAAACAAAACGTGTGTAATGTTGATCACGTCTTCAAGGTACACAGTGTACGTCGTTCATTTCGTTCTGTCCTTGATAAAAATTATAAGTTAATAAGTGTTATTGTGAATTGTTTTGTGTAAAAACCACCACAATGTGGTAAAATACAGGTGCTTGGATATGCTAATGATCTGGTAGAGAGTGAAGACGAGGAAACAATAAAAATATAAACAATTCCGTTGACTAATTCTAGTAAGGAACTAGGTCTCGAAAGAAATACGGATAAAACAGAATACAAAGTTAGGAATAGGAACGGGACCAATTTGAGTGGCATAGATATACAAGGAAATACATTTGAAAATGTAGAGTGGTTTATGCATATAGATTCGAAGGTAACTAGAAAAAACTAAATTGATGAGTAAATAAAGGCGGAAAATGGCTGTTTTAATTATAAACTTATTTAGAAAATTTGATATTACTTTGTCGCGCCTTCTGTCCAGAAACTTAAAAGTTAGAATTCACAATATTATTATCCCTCCTGCTCTCCTCTAACGATGCAAGACGTGTTCTCTTACACTAAGGATGGAACAGCGCCTTGAGGTTTTTGTAAATAAAATATTTGGAATGTAAAAGGTGTGAACCGATGAATTTAAAATGCATCATGAGGCCGATTTATTTTTTTTTTTTTTAAGAACCCCTTACTGTTAATTTCTGACATACGGAGTATCCAATATATTCCAACAATAGTGAGGGATCAAGTTTTTCATTTGGTGGGACCAATACTAAAATGAAAGTCGAACTCCATACCGGAATTGAACTGGCGCCGTTGCAGTCACGAGGTTGATACAACTCGCTCGGCTACGAACTGCAGCCGGTAAATATGATGAGGGTTATTAAGGTAATAAGATGACCGTTTGACGTTGTGGGACTTAGTAACAAACGGAACCCTAAATATTGATATACACTTAACCAACAGATAAACTTCCGAGGAGTAGACCGAAACGTAGGTTGCAGGATTGCGTAAAGACTGATCTGGATTTGGATAGATGTTTGTAGACAACAATTTGTGGTATCAGGTTTGCTAAGCGTTTATTAATATTATCATTATTCCTAAATTGTATTGATCGATGTACGTTACAATCTGAGGATAAAATAGCTCCTAAAATAAAGAAATTAAATGAATCGTTTTTATATCCCATCTTTCAAACTTATCTTAGCTTTTCATAAATATATTTACTTTTGACAAGCAGTAAAGTAAGATAAGACAAGGTGTTAAAATTGGATACAAGTTCAAGCTGAAATAATAACTCCAGATATTTTTGTTGTTATCAACGTAAATCTACCAATAATGTACAAGTAAATGTTTTCAATGCAGAGGACGCCTGTGCTACAGATGATGTAAAGGAAAAGACACCGTACCGTGCCAGGTGGATAGAGCCTTTGTTAGATTGGAGTAGCAAATGGAAAATTTTGCAGATACTATTTTAAAGGCAGGGACTAAGGAAAAGATAGGAAAAGTGAAATATAAATGTTTAGACTGATATTCAAACCCCTTAGGCATAAACCGGTCAGCTTATAAAACATCCTGAAATGTACCTAAAATATATACGTATGTACATACATGCAAGTCACCGGTATTTGTTTTCAGTGGAATGTCTTGAGTTGAATCCAAAATATTATGAAAGATTTTTTTCAAGAATCATTTATGAGTACAATATGTTTGCAGTAGTTTAAATAAATTATAAGATAGACTGTTTAATCGATTGTACGAACCTTACGATGAGCTACTGCAGCAGAATGAGATAAACGCCACACCACCAAGCTTCGATAAAGCAGCATTAAGCAATCTGCAGGTACATTATGAAGTCTCAGTTCTCCATTATTGCCATTTTCGTAGATAAAAAAAAGATGACATATGATAGAAATATAACTGGCTAAAACAGTTGTCAGCAATGGCAGAGAGTAAATAGCGTTGATCTTACATGAAGTCGAAACCAACTGGTTTACAACATCGACAAGTTTTTCTGTAATAATCAACTTTTCGAAGGGAACTGGAGGCTTTATACTTTTCAAAAATTTAGAACTTAATTGCAGAAATTCGCTCACCTCATAGACTAAAATATTGAACTGGCAGCAGCATAAAGCTATCCCAAAAATCATTGCTGTGTAACTTAATCCAGTAAGTAAACTGCCTATTATATTACCCTGTATATAGAAAACAAAACAGCAAACAATAGGAGGAAATATTTCAAACAACATCATATCTTGAATATATCTCTTCTTTGTTTTTAATCCCATTTTTTGGAAGTTATTTTCTAAAATGTTAAAAGTATGAGCAATCTCAATCACTGTGTTTCGGTTGTGATAAAGGCAGAATAAAGTAAATAGTAAAATGGTTGCATGAGAAGCATAAAAACATAAACTTAGGAAGCCGTTAAACAACCTCTTGTTAAAATGAATCCAGGCGACCATACTGATATAAATTGCAAATAAGTAAATACTTGTTATAAAACTTGTAATTATCACAGAATACATTAGCAGAATCTTGTCCAACTTTAACTTATTACCAATACTCCTGAAAGGGAATATACCCATAATAGTGGAAGCAGTGAAAATTATATTAAATCCACTATGCAGCATGATGTGTTGGCGCATGATGTATGGAAATAGAGTATTCCTGATGCTATAAAGTGGAAGGTCTAATATACCTCAAGCAGAAGTATGAAATTAGTTGATGCCCACCATGACATTAAAATGACGGTTCGGCCAGTGGGTTATAGGATTATCCCTATTATTATAGCACTCAGATATTGGATATTTCAGAACCATAACATATGAGAAAGTGCCAGCAAGGTGCCTATCAAGGATGATTGAGAAATATTTATTGAAGAATATAGGATGTTTGTTATATAATGAGAGGTTTGGCATTAGACATTTTATAATTGACAGCAGGCTTTTCTCTTCATTTATCCCATTATCGGTAGTAGAGGGTGTCACAACCCTACACTCCTACTGAGCAAAATTGCTAAGGGGTGGGGATTAGGCCACGCCCCCTGAAGGTAATATTACCTTGAAGTTAATACGGATTACGCATTTTAATGTAATTACCTGTAAAACCGTTCATTTAATCGCAAATGTGAAGAGAATAGAAGTTGTAATAAATGTTATTTCCAATAATGTGGTATATCTATAATGAAAATCCATTCATACCTATAAGAATAAATGGGAATAATGAATAAATTTCAAGGAACCAAAGAAATTAAGAAAGTTAATAAATGGAACCAGGTAGCAGGTACCCGCACTTTTATTTAAAAATTAAGAGCACTTGAATACGTCATACCGAAAAAGGTTTAACTTTGGATGGTAAAATACCGGTGCTTGGGTATACTGATGATGTTATGGATGCAAGACGTGGCCTCTTACACTAAGGGATGAACAGCGCTTTAAGGTTTTCTTTCGATCACTACACCACATATTAATATAAGAAATATAAAAACATAAGCCTACAAGTAGAATATAAATGAACAAATTAGTACTCCATAATACAAAAAAAATCAGTAAATAGGTTAATTAAAAACCAACTGATAAATGAAGAAAATAACAAATAATAAGAAAAATAAAATTGAAACTTAGATTAAATGAGAGATTGTGGTTATGTGAAAAATAAAAATACTAATCTCCAAGTAAAGTAAAAATAAAAAAATAATGATCAAAGAGAAAAATATAGAAATAACACTCAAACGAATACAAAATCAGAAAAAATGAAGTAAAATAGGAACTATTATTTAACTAAGTATACAGTAAGTTTGATCATAAATTGAAAACATCCTAAATAATTGGAAAATAAAATATAAAACTCTTTGTGAAAAATAAATAAATTTCTTGTCATAATTTAAATAAACAAAACAAATTGAATCTAAATAAAACATTTGTTCAAAATATATATAATATATACACACAAACTAATGTAGGAAGAAACAGTTAATTTTACTTCAATCGAATGGGTCTAAGTCCTCCTTTGCATTTATATGACGGCGGGATAACCACCATTACGCCGATATTTCACTTGGCCTCCAGCATACCAAACGTACTTTACTTTTCCCTGTTCTGCCTCACCAGGCAATAGTCATTTCTTCACCGATGTTGATTCTTTCGTCACTGTCCCAGTCGAAGTGTCTGGTTGAGAAATCCCTTTTAACTTTCCGCAGCCTTATCAATTCATCGCTCACCGCCCGGCGAAAAAACCTGACTAGTATCGGTGGTGGATGGAAGTCCTTTTCTCTGGGCCTTTTCCAGTCGACGAAGTCCAGGTCTTCAAGTCCGAGCTTAATACCAAGGGCCCCGCCGATAGGGCAAACGATCCCCTCATAAATTTCTCCGGCTTTATTAGGGACACCCCTTAATTCTGCAGTGTTGCTTAGATTATCCTGCTCAACACGATTTAGTTTAGCCCCTAAAGTTTTAGTTTGATTTTTTAATGCTTGGCTGTCATTAAAAATTTCCTCAATAATTTTTTCTTGTTTTGCAGCCTAATTATCCATTTTTACAGGTGCTCGCCATTTTCGAAAGCGAAATCCCCTTGCTTTCCTAGAGTGCTTTTGACCTCCTTGATATCTTTATTAATTTTTACCATTTCTGATAATATGGTAGCGATGTTCTCCTCCATTTTATTCCCAAATTTACCTTGAGGGCATTGTTATCTTGCTGGTGAGTACGTTCAGCAAGGACATACCCATTTTTTTTTTCTGTTTACAACATTGTCATTCTCTTTAATATCACAACAATTACCATGGAATATCATTTTGCATAAATAACATGCAAGCGTAAATTTGTCTTCATTGTTGGCACTGGATATAGACACGACCGGCACACACAAAAACACGAAACGATCGGCCTATTGTTTTCTCAGATCAAAGGGACAAACCGCAGTCGGCACACCTCGAAGACTAGAACAGAACTTATGCACCGAAAGGAGGAACGACAACGAGAAGATTAATTCATTTCTCCATCATTCATCCTTATCATTTCTCCATCAGTCATTCATTATTTAAATTTCCACGATTTTAATTCCACTGAATTGAATAATCGTAAACGATTTATTTTATTGGCCATTTAACTTGGACATGTATTTTAGAAAAAATCAAGGAATTGAGATTAAAATTTATATTTGTCATGCTCTTAGAATCACTGATTAAATTTTAATGAAAATTTATAATTAACACAAATTATAATGAAAATTAATTATAGCCAATACAAACCTTATAACAAGCCGCAGCTGCAGAATGGTACAAGCGCCATAGAATGAAGAAGCGACACATGGACACGAAGATGCCTCCGAGTACATGGAGTTGTCTTGACACTATCATTGAGCTGGCGTTGCGGTAGATGAAGTAAAGATGAAAAAATGAAAGGATAATAATTGCTGGCGATAATAATGAGTAATGGTGGTGAATAAACAGCATCTTACTGGAAGTCGAAAATAATTCGCTCACAGCATCTACGAGATTTTCAATAGCTATCAAATTTTGAAAAGGTACTAGATGTTTCACACTGTTTCAAGGAAATAAAAACTGCTCTGGAGAAATCGGGCAACGGTATCCACAAACACATTGAATTGGCTCAAACATAACGACATTCCAAAAAGAATCAGAGTGAGAACTGACGCACTAGATAACCTTTTGCATTACCACCCAAATAAAAAACAATGCAACGTACAAAAAGTGCAAATATTTCAAACAATGGCTAGCGTCCAAGGACCGAACGATTTCGATAACCAAATTCTTATGTTGATAAAGACAGATTGTAAGTCCAAGAAATATAATAGATTGAGATATATAAAAAAATAATATTAGAAAAAATTTGAAAGCTCCAATCTCTAAAATTATTTCATTTAGTGCATTGTAAAATGTTATTCCGATTTTATAAAAATAAATACTTGAAATTAAACTCGATTCTACCATAGAATATACGAGCAGAAGCTTTGAACGGAAATAGTCTCAAAACTGAGGATACCTGGAAGATGAAATTGGATCGGATAGCTTAAGCGATTGATTGGGTCATCATAAACCTGATGTTATAGCAGAATGTTTTATATTTTATAGCAAAAGGGTCATATTAACAGATAACCACCAGGTTCCAGTCTCTGATGACAGCTTTAACCATCACTTGTGAAACAATCCATCTTGCGTTAGCAACAAGATTGCAAGAGCAGGCGACAGCATTCCAATAGTAAATAATCCACGAAACAAACTTCTTGCTAAAAAGTTTACCACATCCATAGACTCGTGGATTTTAGATAAGAAACATGGAATGCAGTATGAAGAGAAATGCATGAAAGTTATTCTTTTTTAATTAACTAAGAGATCTTGCTTCGAGGTCATCGCCAAATTTAGACCTGCTTTTCTGCTTAGTCGTCTTCACTGCTTCCTTTGCATAGTAATGTAAATTAAATAAAGTAAAAATTAAATGAAATTTAAAGAATTTCTTTTTAAATTTATTTATTGACATTCACAACTTTACATAATATAAAACAAGTAAATTTGAAGTAAGATCATAATGTTATGTTACAGACATGTAGAGAAACAACCCATTGGTAGCACTCTAAAAACAGTTTTACAAAATAAGATCACGAGGCCATCATCTTGACCTAAAACCTACAAATGTCGTCAACAACAGAGGAACGAGGGAGCACGAATTGGGGCAATCAATCAAGCTGAGGACTGGAGACAGCGACTCAAAAGGGAATACCAGGATATTTTTTTAAATAAGGGGATATCCTCGTGGCGACCGGGAGACTGTCCATGGGATCCCACTGAAGCAGGACTGGGTAACATACGTAAAGGAGAGGAGACCCCCCAGGGACTACGTCACCACATCCGTGTGGAACTTGAAAGTTAAAAACGACAGGGAATTATTATTGACAGTACGTCTACGTACAATTGTCCACTGCGGGCGGTGAAAAAGAAAATCACGCCAGGCAAAAATACCGAGAAGTACTGATTCGTGATAGACTACCAGAAGCTGAATGAAAATACAATAAATCAGAAATATCTGATCCCCAGATTCGAAGACATTTTGGACAGGCTAAGCGGGGCGATGGTATTCAGCACACTGGACTTGAAGGCTGGGTATCATAAAACCAGACCCGGACAAAGTTACAGCTATTCAAAAAATGGCGGTACCTAGTGACATAAAAGGAATTCGGAGGTTGTTAGGGATTCTAAATTATTACAGGAGGTTTGTTCCAGAAATGGCGGAGTATCTCGTTCCACTCAACAACCTACTCAAGAAAGCAGGAATTTGATCTTCAGCCCGATGATGGAGGACAACATCAGATGGTGCATGGAGAGGTTGCAGCAAGTGCCGGTACTCGCTTTTCCAGATTTTAATCGGCGATTCACGATAACCACAGATGCGAGTGAGTATGCGCTAAGAGTCGGCGGGTTTTAAAAGGAAATATATAGGGAAGGTAATTTAGTTGTTGTAAAGTGGAAAATGTATGTCGGGAGATATCAGAGACGTGTTTTTTTTTCCAAAAAAGGGTTTTATCAAAAGCGATTCCAAAGTTTTTAACGGTTGAATATAAGTTGATGAGATTATTATTTAGAAAAGGGGTTGGAATAAGAGGAACAATTATAAGTTGGTGATTGGAACCTATTACTATCGCCTTTGTTTACTCCACATTCAACTTCAACTTCTACTTAATAAGAGAATAATCAATCTAATATAAAACTACGTAACATAAAAAAAAATAATAAAAATAATTCTATAAAGAATTATCATAAACTCCTTAAACTTTTAATTGTGTTTTACGTTACTAATTATTAAAATTATAATCATAGTCTATTCAAACTGAATAAGAATGACCAAGTAGGTAGTAGCAGAGGCAATCATCTGAAATAAAAAATAAATAACAGATAAATTTTAAATACACAAAATAAGTAATAATTTTACCAGATAATTGAATCATACAATATATATACAAGAAATGATAACTATACAAATAAATTTTGACTATGCAGTGAAACAACTGGAGACAATTGCGAAAAACTGCCTATTTTTGTAGCTATAAAGTTATAAAGTTAGTAATATAATATGACTTAAAGTTAGTAACACAAGGGAGTAGCTAAGAGTTTACTGGTTTCTAATAGAAATTTAGTCGGTATAAGGTGGACGAAGTACGACGGGAGATATTGAAGACGTAGTGAAAAAACTGATTTAATATAACATTGTCCATTTTTATGGCGATAAAGTTATAAAATTAGTTATACTATATGATTTAAAGTTAGTAATACACACTATGAATATTATTACCCACCGAATGTACCAAAGTATAGTCCAAGTTAAAGAAGCCGCAAGCTGTGAACACCACATCTCTCTTCATTGAAATATGAAGTCTCAGTATGTCCTAGGGAGTGAATAGATGAATATTAATACAATGCCAATAATTAGTGATATATTTTAGTGCAGTTGAAAAAAACGCAAAGATGTAATCATGTAGCATATATTTAGTTTAGCTTACCACCCTAGAAGGCTGGCGAATTTGACTCAATCAGTTTTTATTTTCTTGTTGCAATAAAAATTCTTATTTTAGGGTTTTTCGAGACGCGAATAACCAATATTCACTTATTTCATACTAATATTGCAACATTATTACAAAATATAACAAGCCGTGTACATTGGAATCGGAAAGGATCGGGCACGTTTGGCGGCTTCTATTTTTCATTTTTCCATTTTTGAGAAAATCTAAAATGCTATACTGTAATTTTTTTTTTCTTTTTGGCTTGTCGATTTTATCGACAACTTGGATGCTGTTCATTGATTTTCGGGCTGCCTACAATACAATTGTAAGTAGTGAAATCATAATGGCCATGCACTATGGTGAGCACAATCTGCCGAGTAAAATCCTATGGGTTATCAGAGCCTTTTGCAGTGAAGTGTGGCCTAAGACAGGGTGACCCAATATATCCTCTTCTGTTTAATATCGCTCTATAAGCAATCATAAATAGAACAGGAATTTTTTTTTTTTTAATATTTATTTATTGCTACTGTACATTAAAATACAGGCGCCTCGGAGGATTGTCAGGAATGGAACAGGAAGCAAGGTTAGAAACTAGTGGGTTCGGGTTGCTATGGAGTTTATAATGGAAGGAGTGATATCTGGTTCGGGCTAGATCGGTTACATGTGGAACATTAAGGTCTGTATGATTTTATTTGTGACAAAGTAAGGAGCATTGAGGATTTTACGAAGGATTTTGGATTGTAAAGATTGGATACGAGAGGAATTCGAAGGTTTAGTGGAGCCCCAAAGCTCAATTCCGTATGTCCAGATTGGCCTTATCACAGTCATGTAGATCAGTCTTTTGTAATGAATTAGAGGAGGACTAAATCGGGAAGGAACAATATTTACAAAGATTGAAAAGATGAAGTTCTGGCCTATGCTGGTGACCCCATCATTGGTAGATCTCTTCAGAGCAATAGGATGGCTATAGAAGTGATGGATGTTGAAGCAAAAAAGATAGGACAACAATGATTTTATATTTTAAATTCTTACTGTGACTCTAAAACATGCAATTTTAGGCAATGTAAAACTTGTGTTAATAGAATGTCTTTTTCATGATTCGAAGTTTCGGTTGATCGAGGTTGGACTGAGCTTGAAGTAATTGTTACAATATCTATAACTAATCTACTTCTTAGTAATAACAAAAATTATCGAAATAGTCTCAACCTTAAATGGGCTCACATTGATTTATATAAGTCAAGCCCGAGTCACACAGTTAACACAGTTATTTATTTTACAATATATTTTATTGTAAGAAGGTAGTTGACCGTATGATTTAGATTGTAGAAAAATAGTCCGGGTGGTAGTCAATAAAGGTACCAAAATAGTAGAAACAATAAAATGGTAAAATAAATTAGTTAACAATAAATAGTTTTTCTACTGTTTTGATACCTTTATTTATAGCCACCCGGACTATCTTCCTACAAATTAAAATAAACCTGTATATGTCACTAAACATTGAATTATAATTTCTTTTCTTCATAATTTTTGTATGTTACTATCATTAACTTATCACAACACTATTATATATATATACATATTAAATAATTGTTAGTTAATTAAATAATATGCACCCAACGTTTGGTAGAATTTCTTGGATTTACTCGTGCTCAGAAAATCTTTAAATGGGATAGATGCAGTATGGTAAAAGAAATTATAACTCATTGTTTAACATCAAAAGACAACTGAAAATTAGCAAATTGTGATTTTCTCTATATCAATGCACTTTATCCAACTTTTTCCTTATGGTCCGTTATAGTGTTGTCCCTATTCATTAATATTCTGCTATAAAACTGAAGAAGCCCAAAAATAAGAAATAGTAAGTAAGGTTCCATTTCGTAAGTGAATATCCTTACATTAATCAGGACTCATTGTAAGTATAATGGTGGTACTTACATTACGTAGGATTTCATCAGTCTTGTCGTCAATCATAGTTTGGTAGAGCAGAGTGTTGAATTCTCTGGACTGAAACACACATATAGGTTGATATTAAGTGGAATAAAAATTCTTTTTTATCAATCTCCTTTTAGCTAGAACGTCTGTTTTCTTCTCTCCAAACAATACTGTATGAGTCACTAACATAAATATAAATTGGAATAAAAAAACATTTAACGTCCCCCTACTCTATAAAATTTGATGTTAAACGTGAAAGCAGGTCAAGAGCTCCATCCTATTTTTGTTACATATTTACTACTCATTTCTACCAAAATCAATAATTTTTTTAAGCTTAATTATTAATTTTTAACTTATTTTTTGGTTTTTAGCTTTACTACTACTACTATTTTAATTTATTTCTACGTTATCATTAGTTCATGGCTTCGCTTTCGTATTATTTCTACTGTCTTTATTTATTCATACTGGACGTTTTATCATTTCATGAGTTTATAAATTTAAATAAAACTTAATAAATTTAATATTTGCGATGGGTCACTGGGGGGAGAGAAATATGACATGAATGGGTTTGGAATAGAGAAAATATAGAAGATCAGAGAAGAGGAAAATAAGAAAAAACACTGATGAAGTAACAAAAAAAAAAAAATATATAATATAACTTTGTTATAACGAAAAAAAAAAAGATATTACATCTTTGTAAATTTGATGTCTATTGGCGGTGATTCAGACCAAATAACATCTTTGCACAACCGTTGGTCAAGTAACAGTACTTCCTTACAAAGTACTGAACCCCTGACCCTTCATGGGTTGTAGCAGTACAGATTTTAATTTATGCATTATCTAAAAAGGCTGATTAGTACACTGTGTATTACTATGCTATAGTAGTTTTAAATTTAAATAAAACTTAATAAATTGAACATTTGCGATAGGTCACTGGGGGGAGAGAAATATGATATGAATGGATTTGGAATAGAGATAATATAGTAGATCAGGATAAGAGGAAAATAATAAAAAAAAAAGAAAAAACATTGACGAAGTAACAAAAAAAAATTAAATATAATATAACTTAGTTATAACGAAAAAAAAATTAAATAAATATTATAACTTTGTTAATTACTCCATGTTCGTATTGATATATTATCTAAAAATGTACACTGTGTATTAGTATGATCTATAATAACATTTAGTTATAATGAAAAAAAGATTAGGATTGAAATATTACAGATTTTTTAATTACTTTATGTTAGTGTTTATATATCATCTAAAAAGGCTGATTAGTAGACTGTGTATTAGTGTGATCCATTATAATATTTAGTTATAATGAAAAAAAAAATTGAAATATTATAACTTTATTAATTACTTTATGTATTTATATATTATCTAAAAATACTGTTAAGTACACAATGTATTACAGCAATCCAATAAATTTGGACGTCTCTGTTCGTCGTTAAATAAAGCATTTCCCACTTCTCCCTAGCTTATTTTAGATCTCGCTGTTTCAACTAGTCTGGGTCCACAGTAGGTTACTCGTGGCTCATCATAAGATAATTTATTTTAAAATACACAAAAGAAAATAATAAGTGTTACGAACCATATTGCCCGCCTGGGCTGCAGAATGACTCAGGCGCCAAACGGAATAAAAACGGTACAATAGCATCAATAAATCTCCAGGTATACAAAATCGTCTCCATACATCGGCCGTGGTGCTGTTGTAGAAGACGTAGTACAACTGAATTATAATGGAAACAAAGTGCCCGGTCATGCTGAGGAGTATTTGTTTAGAATATATTGTGTTGACACTTCTTAAAACAGATATCAATCGCCCTGTTTTCGAGATGAATCGTTCTGTCGTCCTCATATTTTGCGAACGGGTCACAGGGTGTGCAATCAGGACCAATAGTTTCATACCTGAGTCGAAGAAATCGCTAACAGTATCAACAAGAAAACAGAACTGTCCACAGGACATTGCTATTTCTAAAAGCGCCACTGTCAAACCTATCGCAATCATAATGCTGCCGTGTGTGTTCCCTGTAATGTAGAATACAATACCGCATAACAAAGGCGCCAACATGTCAAATAACATAGTTCTTTTTCTGTAACAAGTTTTGATTTCCAATCCCATTTCTTGATAGAATGATCCCAAGGAATTTAAATCGTGAATTGTTTTGACAACAGCTTGTTTTTCGTTGTAAATATTCACTGGAAAACGAAGGAGTATCAGTGTATGCGATCCATAAAAGCCTAAACACAGGTAAATATGATAGCTTTTAAGATTAGAATGCCATATTCCGCTTCCTAAGTAATAGGAATGAAAAGCTCCGATAGTGATATTGAAAATAAAAGAGTAAAAAACCAATAAATTGTCTATATGAAGAGCGTTATCACGTCTCCTAAAAGGAAATATCCCAAAAAATGTAGATATTCTGAAAATACCATTACGTTCCATTGGTTCTGTCTAAATCCGAGACCTGGAAAGAATTGAACGAAAATACTCTTGAGAAATGCCTGGTCTAATAATGAAATTAAATGATTGAAAAGGCACTATCTGAGAGTGGTACTACAGTCCAACTTGTCATTTCGAGAGGATCGAAAACTTCAATGAACAAAGAGGAACACTTTTTAACGTAGTTACAAAATGATACTTCAACATTATTATTAGAAACGGATTTTTCAAAAATTGTCTCTTTTGTTCGCAACTTTATATCCCGCAAAACATCGACAGAAATTCGAATTTATATTTACACTTTTTGGACCAGATTTTGTTGCATAGAATTTAATGCTTGAACAAAATTTCCCATATTATGCACATTTGTGTAGCATACACGCTACACAAACCTCGCTTTACCCTTTTTGAGAAAAATAAAATAAAAATTTCACTGCATTTTTTTTTTTATGCAATTATTTAATAATAATTAATAAGTTCGGCGGCATCAACTTTTGGAACCGCTGTTACAAAGAACAGAACATCATACAGTACTACTGTTTGTAAAATATATTTTCACTAACGCCTGTTGAACAGATTCGATACTTAGGACTCCATCTTGACAAGAGACTTAATTGGTATCCACATACAAGACTGAAACGACAAGAAACTGCTCGTAGATTTCGATTGCTACAACACCTACTTGACAATCGCTTTAAACTTCCCATTCACTACAAAAAAGTATTATACACTATGATAATCAGAGCAATTTGGACATATGGAATTGAGCTCTGGGGCTCTACCAAACCATCAAATTCCTCCCGTATCCTATCCTTACAATCCAAAATCCTACATAAAATCCTTGATGCTCCTCATTACGTTACAAATAATCTCATCCACAAAGACCTTAACATCCCATTCGTTGCAGATTTGACCAAAAACAAATATGCGTCTTTTCATTACAAAATCCTAACCCACCCAAACTTATTAGTTCTTAATCTCTCATCCTTAACAATCCTTGATAATACTCCGAGGCGTCTGAGAAGAAGCTGGTCATGGGATCTTCTTATTAAAATGATTGAAGTATCACCATTGGGTAGTTCCTTCCCAGGATTTTCAAGTGTAAATGAAACATTCCACATAAGTAGGGATAAAAGGCCGGTTCTGGCGCAGTAAATGAGCCTTTTTGGACTTTGGACCCTAGCCTTGGACTATGGTAGCGCTGTTAGTTCAGACGGTGACCGCTAGATAGCAGCACCATCGGCAGTAGAGAGAATACGGGCGAGCTGGCACACCGATTTGGGCAGCCAATCAGAAGCCAGCATTTTGATGACGTCACACATGGCGGGAGATTTGAATTCAAATATTCGGCTCGACTCACCCTTAACCACCCACGTGGTCTG
>NW_027115009.1:0-1504 GCF_000696795.3 Halyomorpha halys
TATTTATTATTTTATTTATTTATTTTGTTATTATTGTTTGTTTTTTCTTCCGTTCAATGTTATATTTTTGCCAGTAAATGTTGTGATTTTAGAAACTGAACCACTAAATCTATACTTTTATCATCGTATCCGAGGGTTTTTGAAACATCTGGGTTTAGTCCTAAGCTATTGAGGTGTGGTGTGAAATATGGGCATTGTTGGAAAATATGGCTTATTGTCAGATTGTTGTTGCAATACTGGCAGTTCGGAGGCGTTTCTTTTGAAATAAGATAAGAGTGAGTGAGCCTCGTGTGACCTATTCTCACCCTGGTCAGTACAACTTCCACTCTACGGCATTTGCGACTGAAGGTACCCCTGGGCTTGAGATCCTTTTTAATTATTAATTTAGGAGAGTCTTTCTGATAACGGAAGTGTAGAATTTGGTTTTGGTCGTAAAAGAATAGAACATTTTAGATTAAAAATATATTTATGTGTCGGATGTTTTATCTGTGGATATAATTTTGAACTATAGTTTATGACTAATTCAGATCTTCTGAAAGAAAGCGGCGGTAGTCCGGATTCAGTGCATAAACTTAGAATGGGGCTTGTTCAAAATGCTCCAGTCACGATTCGGATTCCGGCTTGGACTGTATCCAGTTTAGCAAGCACTTGGGAACGAGACGAGCCATAGAAGAATGAGCCGTAGTCCATTTTCGAGCGTATTAATACCTGATAAAGTTTACGAAGGCTAGATCTATCGGCACCCCAGGCGTTGCGGCTTAGTAAATGGATAATGTTTAGTTTTTTTGTGCATTTAGTTTTTAGTGCAGAGATATGCAATTGCCAGGTTAGTCTTTTATCGAATGTTAGGCCTAAAAAATTATGGTAATCGGAGTATGGTAATAGGGAGTTTCCTAGAAATAGATCATTTCGTTTCCTACTGAAGTGGAGACATTTTGTCTTGTCTATGGAAAATTGAATATTGGCATTATATGAAATTTTTTATCCTATTTATTGATTCTTGTAGTTTAAGTTGAATATTTGGAATACTGCCTGATCGATAAAAGATTGCCAGATCGTCGGCGAACAAAAGTGGCTTAACTCCCATAGGAATATTGAGTCCTAATTCATTTACAGGCAGAGAAAATAGAGTGGGACTAAGGACACATCCCTGAGGTACCCCATTAATCTGCCTCTATTCCTTAGAATGTTCACATCCGACTCGTACCAAAAAATGCCGATTTTTCAAAAATTGGCTGATAAATGAGAAAATTTGTCCAGTGATTCCTATAGAGGACAGCTTCTGCAAAATAATGGAATGATTTATATTATGAATAATTAATCTGATTACCGATTCTTTAATAAATTTCCACATCATTTGTATGGCACAAATATCATTAATTTCTTTTCGGAAAATTTTTTTTTCAAAGTGTTGAAAAATAAATAAATGTGAAATAATAATGCACATTAAGGCTAAATGTACCCTTCCTGGGACGCACCAGAATTTACTTTTCTATTTACTCTT
>NW_027115009.1:5160-8061 GCF_000696795.3 Halyomorpha halys
AATGAGAAGAAAAGTAAATTTGCCCCGAAAGTGCTGCCATCTCTTGAAAAAAAATCTTACTAAAAATCGGTACATTTAGCCTTAAGAACTGTAGTTCACGAACCCAATCTTTATGCCTGGAAAATTAGATATTGTTTTGCCAACGATCTGCTTTAACTACTAAAGCATTAAAATGAATTCCAAAAAAATTCAAACATCATTTGATAAAGCCATTGAGCCTATCTGGAATATCGACCGAATTCAGGTGAAACATTTGCTAATCGAGTTGTAACTTCAAAGAACCGACTTGTCACCAACAGCCAGTATATAATCCTCTATACATTCCGGCTTAGTGCTGACTAAATCTCCAACTACTATATCAATTTGGGATCTCTTTTATTCCACGGGCGCTTTAAAATTTAAATTCTCTCTAGAATACGTTAATTATTCTTGTTTATTCACTGATCTTGTTAATTATATAATTATCATAAGCGAATTTACATCTGTTAGCAAAATGAATCGTCACAGATTCTTGGTTCTAGGAATGTTAATTCTAATTTTGGTACGGAGCTAATAAACTTGGGGCCTTCCTGAAATAAATAATCTGAAATATTATAGACTAAGTAAATGTGAATCCCTTCCAATCAAGACGGGTCATGGGTTCAGTACCTGCTAAGGAAGTACTATTTTTTGAGCAAAGATCATACAAGGAGGTGATTTCTTCAAGATCATGCTCAACCGCCAGATTTTTCCCCAATTAATGTTACCCACTTTATGAGGTTGGGTGGTTCTCTGGGGGACCACATAACTCACATGGTTGACTCAAAGCGGCAGTTTAACAGCCGGATTCGAACCTAGGTCCTTGGAGCTGATAGTGTTGTGCCTTACTGAAGTGTCACCACGCTCCCAATTTAATATTAAATAAGACCAAAACGATTATTATTTTGTACCGTGATGTAGAAAAATTCAATTATTCATGAGCACTAAAAAGAATCATTAAATTGAATAATAAATCTGATTACCGAGATAAAATTCTTAAATAAATTTCTACATTATTTGAATAGCATAAATACCGTGCTTATGTAATAGATGTTCTTTCTGAGACTAGCATAGCTTCAATTATTTTTTTTTCAATAAATTATGAATTTTAATACCTATTTTTTTTTCAGATTTATAGAAACGTTTCAGTTAAACGTAACTGATAGAAGTAGAAAATGAATAAAAACTTCTAGTTTTTTTTTCTAAATGTTTACGCAATGACAACAAATAAAATAAATTTTAATAATAAATCACAGTACGCTCACAACATTTGAAGTATGCCTAAAGTTAAAACATAAAAACCCAAATTTTAACTTGAAAAGCTAAAATTTTTTTGTTCTGGATAACAAAAAAAAAATTGTTTATGTATGAGGCCTGAAGATGCTTAAGTGGAATAATCAAATTTTAACTCTTCTTTAATATCTTACACACTGTTTAGTTTCCTTTTAATAGAAAGAATGCAAAATATTTCACCAAACAATAACTTTTCGGTAATAAAGCATCAGACATACTGAGAAACACACTATGTTTAATTACATAATACTAGTAGTAAATAAGTATGTCGGATGATGGTGTTGAGGTGGCCGTGTAAGATAGCTCCTGACAATAATTTAGAAAGTGAAAGTAATCAACCTTAGTAACATAAAACGGGTAAATGTAACACAAATCTGTTACACGTATTACTGAGGGTGTCAAGCTACTGCCTCGTGACTGCAGTGGTACCGATTCGAATCCGGCCTGAGGTTCGATTTTTATTTCTGTTCCGATCCCACGAATTGAAAACTTGCCCCCCATCATGGTTACTATAGGTTGGTTACCTATAGATAACATCCTCCCTCCCACGTACGTCAGAATATATGAAGGGGTGAAAAAATCCATTACACGATTGCTGATATGACGGATTTCACCTACGTCTGATACTTTTAACAATGGAGTTTTTAATTTCCAAAACCCATCCAAACTTATTACTTGATCTAACTTTGCAAAGAAACAAGTCGGTGGTGTTCTTATCAAAGTAACCATTCAACGGTTTTTTACAAAGAATCGACTCAGTTACTCATTGTTCACATGGAAACTTTAGTAGGTATTCTGATTAGCACAGTCATTATTGAGATATTTAATAAATTAATAATAATAAGCAAGAAATTAAAATTGACAAATACGTAATAGAAAATATTTATAAAGTGATCGATGACATAAGTGGATGAACGTGGTATTTGACATTTTAGGGAAAACGGTGATTTCTACTTGAGATAATACTTTATATACTCCTTTCTACGAAAAACTTCTTTTAATTTTCCAAACCTCAAATTAAAAAGATGGCGTGAGAATTTCCATTCTGCGTTAAAGGAAATTTATGAAATTGAGAAAAAGTAAATAACGAAAGTGTAATCAATTTGTAAAATAACAGCTCTTATGAAGAGGAACAACATTTGGATACAATAAAGAAAACAAAATTAATACTGGAATAATGTCCCATATAAATTCAATTATGAAGAAAATTATTTAATATACTATAAAACTTATTTGGTCAAAATAGACGAATTTTATTCACAAAAGTAATACAAAAAATGTACCTAAAATATTGTTCTATAAAATTACTTGATAATGTACACATTAAAAAAATAAATAAAAATATTTATGAATTTAATTCGTGCTTAATGAAAATAAATAAAATTTCACCGCTTTAACAGCTGGTCCTATTTCCTGTACAGTTCAACTGTGACAACTTCACTTCCTGTCGGGAGCTGGTTGGGACATTTATATTGCAATAGCTTCCAAGTCTCTTATGGACAATATAACAAGTAATATACAAAAATAAGTATTTTTACGCTATATGAAGGATCAGAATATTATATTTTATTATTATTAAATATTACAATA
>NW_027115009.1:8131-8461 GCF_000696795.3 Halyomorpha halys
TTTTTTTAATTCGATTAAAAAACGCTGTTTTAATATTGATAACCAATTTTCATACTCAGAATTCACTTAACATCAGATCTCCCACGTTGAAGACAGAGGAATGCACCCATTAAGAGACCCAAAGGAAATGATATCCAAACTATAGTGATATAATGCTCAAACAAAAAGAATAAAGTTGAAGTTTGAAACTAAAATGAAATTAATCACGAATATAAATTATGATATTTAGATTATAGTTCTCCCAACCTCAAAAGCCGCCTGAATACCCATCCTCCTACCGTCCTATCCTTTGTTACCTATCATGGGCAAAATCCTTGAGAAACTCATCTT
>NW_027115009.1:9554-18110 GCF_000696795.3 Halyomorpha halys
ATTATAGTTCTTTTTGAACATAATTAAATTCTACAACCAGTATTCTAAACTATATCAACAAATCAAGCGGTTTTCAAAACTTTGTATTCCATTTTTATTTTATTGGAATAAAAACGTTATAACAGTGGTCTCCAACCCATTGAAGTTTGTGAACTACTGAGCTGGAAATTCAACCACATGCGGCTCACCTCAACTTCCACCTTGTAGGATAATATTTTTAAATTAGGCTGTTTCCAAGTGCATTTTAATTCACTTTTATAGTGTATTTTCCTGATAAAATCTTTCATCTGACACACAAACATCAGGGAGGATAATTAATTAAATAATTCTAATAATGAATAGTCAAAAAAATATTTGTACACCAGATACAAATTACCAGACCTTCCCGCGGTTTTGTTGTGAGCCACTGTTTTATTAAGTTCAAGCCGGAGTGTAAAGTGTAACCAAGTAAAGGAGATAATAGACAAAAATAAATAACCAATATAATTATCTTGACATCTCTTAGAAAACCGTAAGAAATATAGATATAATATATGATAATACTATAGTGCTGTAGAATATTTTAATTATTGTTTATTATGCTACATTGATTTGAGTTTCTGTTGGTAATAATGTTTATTCAAAAAAGCTAAATGAGAATAAATAGTTAAACTAAAACTATCGGTAAAAAAATAACTAAATTGTCATGAATACAATATATTATTAGAGGTTCAATTATTAATAAACGATAATTTAGCTTTACTTTTTTACTAACTATTTTTTTCTACTCGTTTTTTAGTAATAAACATTTTTACCAATTAATTAAAATTAAAAACAATATAATAATAAATTTAAAAAGTAAATTTCATGGGTGGCATGACCAAGGTCGAATTTTCTGCCTGAATCTGATGAGATGCGCCCCGGAGCTCCGTAGAATTGAAACCACAATCGGAAAGCAACCAACACTGCTTCCGATAACTTGTCCAGCACCTGATGCGCCATTGCTGCGTTACTGAAGAGATCAAATATGGTAATCCATTTATATCCTCTCCTAGTGAAAGAGTCGACCTGTAGATCATTGAGCGGTGCATCTGCGGTAGGTATCTCCTATGGTCAAGGCAAGAGGAGGACTTGGAAAAGAAGTTAAAAAACAGGTAGAATGAAGAAGAGTATTGAGGAGTGTACTCACAGAGAGGCGACCGCACGTTGGAGAACCACCATGTGAGAGGAGCACGGCGGTTTGCCTATTATACGAGTGAAGAGAAGTAGCTGTCTGATTGACACTGGGAAACACATTTGTCTGCCGAGAGGCCCAATTGAGATGAGTGGGGTGGAAAGAGGAAACTACAGGTAGAGTATGTAACTGTCAGTTGTTCACTTTGGTTAGGTCTTGCAGCATTAAAGGGAAAACAGAAATGGAATTGGGTAACTGGGAGGCTAAGGGAGGAAAGGTAACTGTCTATGTAATGAGGAAAATGCCCCGAGACAACCAGATAATCATTGATTATCACTGATAATCAGTGACTACTAGATATTTTGGAAAATATTGTAGCGAAAATAAAAAATAGTGGGGTTCAGTGGAATATTAAAACTGGAGTGAAGAGGTACTGTCAGAAGCTCGTGTATGACTGTATGCGAGAGCGTGCGTCATTAACTAGAGGGAAAGTTGGAAAGATGCAATATTGAAGTAATGGTGATATTTTATGATGAAATATGCAATATGATGATATTTTTTGTAAAGAAGCAGAAGTACCGAGAGCTACAGGAAAAATGGTGCATCAAGTCACATTGAAGCAGGATAGGGTGAAGCAGGCACTTCCATGATCCCCAAGCACTTCGTAAACACATTAGGGAAGAAATAGAAAGTTTACGGAAGCAAGTGATAATTGTGGACAGCACATCACCCTACAACAGTACATTGTGATCAGTATGCAAAAAGAGTGCCTCGGACGAATTCCAGAGAATCTGGTAGTTCGACCTCAATCATTCCTGGTGTGTTAAGGTGCCACATCACATCGATATCCTTCATTTCCTTTCGGATCAAGGAGTTGTCGAATTCTCTTACCCCATCCAACGAGATAAGGCCGTTCCAAAACTTCCACCGAAAACCTGTCCCGCACCTGATGCACCATTGCCGCAAGAGGTCAATCATGGTCACCCATTTTCTTTCTCTTTTGGCGTCCATTATCGCAGCCTCATTGCCCCTTTTCGTGATCAAACATCCAACCACTTTTTTTTTATCTGGTTTATATAATATATTCATGTTATATTTGGCTAGGAACACTTTCCAGCCTGTAATTCTGGCTGACGATTCCTTCAGCTTTCCTACCCACTGGAGTGGTTTGTGGTCAATATGCAATTTGAACCTTCTACTGAGCTCATATGGTCAAAAGTGATCGACAGCCCACACTATTCCAAGGAGTACTTGCTCCATTATGCTATATCTAATTTTCATCTTTATAAGGCACCTGCTGGCGTAAGCCACTGGGCGCTCTCCCCTTTCGCCCTCCTGAGACAACATCGCTCCTAGCGCAAACTCACTGGCATCTATTGTTATTGTGGATTGCCGAGTGAAATCCATGAAAGGCTCTTGCAGGAACCTCTCCATGCACTGTCTGATATTGTACCTGATATCTTGTGCCATTGCCGTCCTAATGTCTGATGGTGATTTACGGTAGAGGTGGAAACTGATTTGTAACTGGCGGAACTGCTACCGGTGGGTTTTCTGAGAAAGATTCAGAATTGGGTCCCGGAATATACCTTTGTTCACCAAAGAAATTTGCACTAACGAATATGATATTGCAGGTATAGAGAGGAAAAGTTATGCTGTACCACTCTTCTACTTTTCCTTGCAAATCCTGTTCCTGACTTATGCAAGGCCAAAACATTTCCGGCCATTTCATCCTCTCCCGGCAAAGTCTCATGGCATTCCGTCGACGCACCCGTATCCCAAATAGAATTTCGAATTGTGCAAACCCCGTGACAGTGTGTATGGTGTGGTTGTATGCTGCGTCGCTCGTCACTCAGAGTGCATTGGAGTCGCTCTATCCCTCGGCGGCTTCTTGGATATTGAGGTGCCAAACCACTTCCAATATTCTCATTCCCCTCTGATGCTAGTATTGTCAAATTCTCTCCCACTATTGGAAGTAATTCTGTCGCGCAGACCATAAAACCATCGGAACCATGTCCGAAGTGCTCGTAAAACCGCATCTGTCCTGTATATGCCATAGTTACCTTACTGAATGCATCGAAGACTATAGCCTTTCTAGGTGAAAGAATTCACCTGTAAGTTGCTTAGGTGTGTTCGCGGTAAAGGTCTCTTCTTGAGCTACACGGGGTTGGTGCCAATCATACTTCCTATTGAGGCACACCTCGCATGTCCCAAGAATCTCCTGGATTGTGCGTTTTCTGCCCCACCAGAAATAATTGCGCTGCAATGCTTATAAAGTCTCGTTCAGCCCATAATGATTAGTTTTTCCTTGGTGATATGCCAACACCTCCTTTTGATGTTCTGGATCTCGCAGGGGACCTACCATCAACGTGCATTGAATAAATTATCGATCTATGCCAATTTTTTCCATTCTCCATAGCAGTTAGTTCTTTGCTCATACTGTCGCGTTTCCAACATATAAATTGTAAATCTTACCGGCGTTGGATGCTTCTTTTAGTTCTCAACAGATTTGATCATTCATGACACTCAGTTGTGACCAGATAGTCGAAATGATTTTTGTCTTCCAAATAATCTGGTACCTCGTGTTGTTGATAATCTCCTCAAGCTCCTCCATTTTCGTCGGTCTTTCGTCGTTTGAACTTTCTTCTTCGGACGTCTTCTCCCCATTCTGGTTTTCTGTTTAGGCCGATTGCTGTCCTTCTCCGGAGGCCACTCCCTCAAAAACAACCTTCCAATTCCAGACGTTTTCCCGTGGTCATATTCTACCGCGTTTACCATTATTGCTCGCGAGTACCAATCTGCTACTACGTTTTCCTTGCTAGGTTTGTACGTGATGTCCATGTTGTACAGGATCAACAGTTCTTTCCAATTAAATTAAATTAGTCATATTTCAAAATTTCTTTCTAAAAAATGGATATCAATGCCCAACAAGTTCAGAGGAAAAGCCTTCGGCAGAGACTTAGAAACACGTTACAGCATCTTTGAATGAGAACGAGTGGGTTATATATTAATATTGATCACAATTATATATCACATAATTGACCATTACATGGTCAAAAGAGCATTCCCAATCCTACTTGTTCGGGAGAAGATTTAGGGTCCAGACGGACCACAGGCCCCTCCAATGGGTGGGGAAGCTAAAGGAATCGTTGGTGATAATTACAAGGTAGTTTTTGAGGGAGTGGACACCGGAAGAAGGACAGCAATCGGCCTCACCAAAAAACCAGCATGGGGAGGAGACGTCCGCAGAAGAATGTTCAAACGACGAGAGACCAACGAAAATAAAGGAGCTTGAGGAGATTATCAACAACAAGAGGTACCAGATTATTTGGAAGACAAAAACCACGGGGTTGCTGAAGATGGAACATAGCAAGTACGGCAGCAGTATCATTTCGACTATCTGGTCACAACTGAGTGTCAAGAAGGATAAAATCTGTAGAGAACTAAAAGAAGCATCCAACGCCCGTAAGATTTACCATTTATATGTTGGAAACGCGACAGTATGGGAAAAGAACTAACTGCTATGGAGAATGGAAAAAATTAGCATAGATCGATCATTTATTCAATGCACGTTGATGGTAGGTCACCTGCGAGATCCAGAACATCAAAAGGAGGTGTTGGCAAATCACCAAGGAAAAACTAACCATTATGGGTTGAACGAGACTTTACAAGCATTGCGGCGCAATTATTTCTGGTGGGGCAGAAAACGCACAATCCAGGAGATTCTTGGGAAATGCGAGGTGTGCCTCAGTACGAAGTATGGTCGGCACCAACCCCGTGTAGCTCAAGAAGAGACCTCTACCGCGAACACACCTAAGCAACTTACAGGTGAATTCTTTCACCTAGAAAGGGTTGTGATATATGTGAGTCATAGTCATCGATGCATTCAGTAAGGTAACTATAGCATGTACAGGACAGATGCGGTTTTAAGAGCTTTTTGGACATGGTTCCAGTTTTATGGTGTGCCCGACAGAATTACTTCCAACAGTGGGAGAGAATTTGACAATACAAGCATCAGAGAGGAAATGAGAATATTGGAAGTGGTTTGGTACCTCAACCTCCAAAAAGCCGCCGAGGGATAGAGCGACTCCAATGCACTCTGAGTGACGAGCGTACCAGATAGAAAGGGGAATGGAAGCTGATGACGCCATGGAACGGGCAGACGCAGCATACAACCACTCCATACACACTGTCACGGGGTTTGCACAATTCGAAATTCTATTTGGGATGCGGGTGCGTCGACGGAATGCCAAGGTACTTTGCCGGGAGAGGATGAAATGGCCGGTAATGCTTTGGCCTTGCATAAGTCAGGAGCAGGATTCGCAAGGAAAAGTAGAAGAGTGGTACGGCATAACGTCTGCTCTCTATATCTGCAATATCAGTTCCGCCAGCTACAAATCAGATTCAACCTCTACCATGTCACAAGCTCATCCCAATGCTGTGGAGTGGAAATTAGGACAGCAATGGCCCAAGAACTCAGGTACAATATCAGACAGATTTCACTCGGCAATCCACAATAACAATAGATACCAGTGAGTATGCGCTAGGGGCGATGTTGTATCAGGAGGACGAAGGGAGTGGCATACGCCAGCAGGCGCCTTACGGAGACGGAAAGTAGATATAGTGTATCGCTATGGAGCGAGTACTCCTTGGAATAGTGTGGGCTGTCGATCACTTTAGGCCATATGTGTTCAGTAGAAGGTTCAAGTTACATACTGACCACAAACCACTCCAGTGGGTGGGAAAGCTGAAGGAATCGTCAGCCAGAATTACAGGCTGGAAAGTGTTCCTAGCCAAATATAACATGGATATATTGTATAAACCAGATAAAAAAAAGTGGTTGGTTGTTTGATCACGAAAAGCGGCAATGAGGCTGCGAGAATGGACGCCAAAAGAGAAAGAACATGGGTGACCATGATTGACCTCTTGCGGCAATGGTGCATCAGGTGCGGGACAGGTTTTCGGTGGAAGTTTTGGAACGCCCGTATCTCGTTGGATGGGGTAAGAGAATTCGACAACTCCTTGATCCGAAAGGAAATGAAAGATATCGATGTGATGTGGCACCTTAACACACCAAGAATGATTGAGGTCGACTCCCTGATTCTCTGGAATTCGTCCGAGGCACTCTTTTTGCATACTGCTCACAATGGACTGTTGTAGGGCGAATTTCTGTCCTCAATTATCACTTGTTCCGTAAACTTTCTTCCTAAAAATGTATGAAAATATGAAAAATGAAAATATTCCTTCCCTAATGTGTTTTCGAAGTGCCTAGGGATATCACCTCTGCTTAACGTGCTTCACCCTATCCTGCTTCAATGTGATTTGATGCACCGTTTTTCCTGTAGTTCTCGGTACTTCCCCTTATTTCCAAAAAATATCATCATATTACTTCAATATTGCCTCTTTTCAACTCTCCCTCTAGTTAATCACGCCCGTTCTCGCTTACAGTCATACACGAGCTTTTGACAGCTGTACCTCTTCACTCCAATTCTAATATTCCTCTGAACCCCACTATTTTTTATTTTCGCAACCACTTTTTCCAAAATATTCCGTAGTCAGTGAATATCAGTGATAATCAATGATTATTTGGTTTTCTCGGCATTTAACTTATTACATAGACTGTTACTTTTCCTCCTTTAGCCCTCCAGTTACTCAATTATATTTCTGTTTTCCCTTTAATGCTGTGAGTCCTACCCAGAGTGATCAACTGACAGTTACATCCTCTGACCTGTGGTTCCCTCTCTCCACCACTCAATCTCTGTAGGGCCTCTCGGTAGACAAATGTGTTTCCCAGTGTCAATCAGACAGCTACTTCTCTTCACTCGTATAATAGGCAAACTCCTCTCGCAGTGCTCCTCTCACATGGTGGTTCTCCAACGTGCGGTTGCCCCTCTGTGAGTACACTCCTCAAAACTCTCCTCCATTCTACCTGTTTTTTCGCTTCTTTTCCAAGTCCTCCTCTTGCCTTGACCATAGGAGATACCTACCGCAGATGCACCACTCAATGATCTACAGCTCGACACTTTCACTAGGAGTGGATATAAATGGATAATCATATTTGATTTCTTCAGTAACGCGGCAATGGCGCATCAGGTGCTGGATAAGTTGTCGGAAGCAATGTTAGTAGCTTTCCGATTGTGGTTTCAATTCTACGGAGCTCCGGGGCGCATCTCATCAGATTCAGGCAGAGAATTCGACAATGCCATGTTTCGAACATAAATGAAGGACCTTGACTTAACATGGCTTCTCAACGCACCAGGGCACTCCAAGAGTAGAGGAGGCATAGGGTGGCTTCATGGCACGTTAAATATATTATATTATAAAGGCTTCATCGACACTTAAGTTATGGATATTCATAATATCCAAATAGCTGATACAATTAGCTTTTATGCTCATTCCTCACAAGCTTACTATATTAAAATACAACAAATAAAAACAAAAAATAAATAAATATATTAAAATAAAAAATAAATATGTAGAAAATGTAAATAATAAATATTTTTTATTTTTCCTAATGCCACATTGATTATTTTGTAGCCAGGTTGCGTTTTGAAAAATCAGAGATCATTTCATGGATCTGAAACTCGTTGCATAGGTTAATAAAAGTTGGATTGCAAAATATATTCTGTGGTTTGAATATTCAGGTTAGATTTATATGTACAGGGTTTCCTGGATGTGAAATTCTAATAGACAAACAAGGGTTGTTATCACAAAATAAGTGTTTCATTGTTGCGTCCCTTTCTTTTCATTATTTCTCCCAATTGAACAGTCCCAATTAACTTAGTTGGAAAAATATTTGTACTTCTAAAATTTATTCTGAAACGTTTCTAATTATACTAAATTTAAAGAATTATTTGTTTATTCTTCTATAACTTATTTTTTGAAAGTACGAATCAGACAATAGCTGTGGATAATTATAAACAAATTATAACATCCAATAAAAAATATTAATAAAGTAAAATCAAACAATAGGCTAAAATCTCATGATTCAGGAAATATTAATAGTAATTATTAATACTAATTAGATAGTATCTAAGAGAAAAAAAATTAATGCAAATTATTTTCAGTATTAGTGTAGAAATAAATAATAATTAAAATTAAATATTTATCGTTAACTCATATTTCTGCATCTTATTTTACTTATTATTTGATTGGTGTTTTTTTAGCTTGATTTAAGTGACTTCTATTTTCAAAAAACACAAAAGGCACTTTACAGATCCGAAATCGGACCATCCGTTCGGGAGTAAATAAGTAAGTAATTTCAAAAGTAAATTCTGGTGCGGTACATTTAGCCTTAAGCAGGCATCAACATTGCAGAAGTATACAAATTATTTATTAAATGACGTAATGCACCCATAGATTCAAAAATATAAATATTTTAGATGAAAGGAATATGGTCCGGGTGC
>NW_027115009.1:20158-20374 GCF_000696795.3 Halyomorpha halys
TTAGCCACGCCCTCTTTTAAGTCACGTGACTGCCACCAGGGGCTGAGTGTTCCCGGCCGCCATTTTGTTTTTATGCTGTTTGAGAGGCATTGATTTTAAAAGAGGCTGAGTCTACCCGGCCGCCATTTTGTTTTTGATTGTTGCTATTTTTATTATGAGAGTCTCGCGACCTTTTTCTTTTCGTTCAGCGCCATATTGTGAGGCTGAGTGTACCCG
>NW_027115009.1:20424-24660 GCF_000696795.3 Halyomorpha halys
GATAATTTTAAGAGACTAGGTGGGGGTAGTGAGCCTATGGAATTTTAGAAGTAAATGTTTGGAAGGGGGGAAAAGGCGTGGCGAGAAGTTGGGAGGTCTGATTTCTAAGAAAGACGCCATGACCTAAGACTTGTGTGTACTGACTTACATATGTTAACCATAAAATAGTTTGACTGATGCAAGGCCATTGTTAGATGACAGCATGTACCTGCCTAAGTGTCAGGCCTTGCTATTGATATAGGATACTTGAAAGGGCTGTTAGAATGGTCTCAAGGGCCTTCTGGGAACGTAGTTGTTTTTATTGAGTTTGTTTTCTATACAATTGTAAGAAGAAAGTGGACATATGCAACCATATGTCTAAAGTGACTTAGGTTCAGTTGGGCAAGGGGCAATTGTTTAAATTTATAATACCGGTTCCTTAACTCGCAGGTGGAGAATTGGATGCCTTCACAACGGATTTGACGTTATTTTCTTTAATGAAGAAGAGGTATTGAGTTCAAAAGAAAGGACGGTTCATGAGATTCCACTAAAGCAGGAAAGAGTGACATATGTTAGGGAACGAAGATACCCACAGGCACTCCGGAAGAACATAAGAGACGAAATCGAAAACTTTAGAAGACAAAGATTCATTGTAGACAGTATGTCACCCAATAATAGTTCATAGTGGACGGTGTGGAAGAAGCCTACGCCAGGTGAGAACGGGAGATATATAGTGTGGTCATTGATTAACGTAAGGTCAATGATAATACCGTCGCTATCCTATATAATAAATAAGTATCGGATACCGAGGTTTGAGGATATCCTTGACAGACTAGGAGGGGCTAAAATCTTTAGCACCTTAGACTAGAAAGTAGGGTATCACCAGATTCGTATGCACCCAGAGAACCAACACAAAACGGCTTTTACTTTCGAACGAGGGCTCTAAGAATTTAGGAGAATGCTGTTTGATCTGAAGAACGCGAACATTACACTTCAAAGGTTAACATAGTTATTTTTGAGAGGTATAGATGAATCAGTACGCCAGATTTACCTGGATGACCTCTTAGTGTTTAGTACATTGGTTATAGACCATATAAATCACTTATGCACACAAAGAGCGTTTTTCAGAGGATGCGAGAATGCGGACTAAAACTACCTCGAGAGAAGTTATTGCTGGGACAAAAACAAATGCATTTCCTAGGACACACCATATCTCAGGAGGGGGTAAGATCGGGCCATTGAAGACAATATAAGAAAATGTATAGATCAGTAGCAGAAGGAACCAGTACTAGCGTTTCCTGACTTACAAAAGCAGTTCACGCTCACGACAGGCGCTAGTGAGTACGCGCTGGGAGCAGTGCTGTCATAAGAAAGTGAGGTAAGGTGTAACAGAGGCAGAAACACGTTGCAGCGTCTTTGAATGAGAATGACTGGGTTATATATTATTATTGATAATAATTATATATCATATTATCGACCATAATATGGTCAATAGAGCATTCCCATACTTGTTCGGGAGAAGATTTAGGATCCAGACGGACCTCAGGCCCCTCCAATAGGTGGGGAAGCTAAAGGAATCGTCAGTGATAATTACAAGGTGGAAAGAACTGTTGATCCAGTACAACATGGACATCAAGTACAAACCTGTACAAACCTGGCAAGGAAAATGTAGTAGCAGATTGGCTCTCACGAGCAATAATGGTAAACGCAGTAGAATATGACCACGGGAAAACGTCTCAAATTGGATGGCAGTTTTTGAGCGAGTGGACTCCGGAAGAAAGGCAGCAATCAGCCTCACTAGAAAACCAGAATGGGGAGGAGACGTCTGCAGAAGAAAGTTCAAACGACAAAAGACCGATGAAAATGGAAGAGCTTGAGGAGATTATCAACAACAAGAGGTACCAGATTATTTGGAAGAAAAAAACCACGGGGTAGCTGAAGATGGAACATAGCAAGTACGGCAGCAGTATCATTTCGACTATCTGGTCACAACCGGGTGTCAAAGAGGATCAAATCTGTAGAGAACTAAAAGAAGCATCCAACACCAATAAGATTATTTCTGGTGGGGCAGAAAACGCACAATCCAGGAGGTTCTTGGGAAATGCGAGGTGTGGCTCAGTACGAAGTATGATCGGCACCAATCCTGTGTAGCTAGAGAAGAGACCTTTACCGCGAACACACCGCTAAGCGACTTACAGGTGAATTCTGTCACCTGGAAAGGCTATATGTGAGTCTTCGATGTATTCAGTAAGGTGGCTATGGCATGTACAGGATCAGCGGAGGTGGTTTTACGAGCTCTTCGGACATGGTTCCAATTATATGGTGTACCCGACAGAATTTCTTCCGACAGTGGGAGAGAATTTGACAGTACAAGCATCGGAGAGGAAATGAGAATATTGGAAGTGGTTTGGCACCTCAACATCCAAAAAAGCCGCCGAGGGATAGAGCGACTCCAATGCACTCTGAGTGACGAGCGTACCAGCTAGAAAGGGGACTGGAACCCGATGACGCCATGGAACGGGCAGATGCAGCATACAACCACTCCATACACACTGTCACGGGGATTGCCCTATTCGAAATTCTTTTTGGGATACGGTTGTGTCAATGGACTGCTGTGGTACTTTGCCGGGAGAGGATGAAATGACCGGTAATGTTTTGGCCTTACATAAGTCAAGAACGGGATTCTCAAGGGAAAACGTAGAAGAGTGGTACAGCATAACTTCTGCTCTCTATACCTGCAATATCATAAGCCGTTAGTGCAAATTTCTTTGGTGAACAAAGGTATATTCCGGGACCCAATTCTGAATCTTTCTCAGAAAACCCACCGATAGCAGTTCCGACAGTTACAAATCAGTTTCCACCTCTACCGTAAATCACCATGCCACAAGCACATGCCAATGCTCTGGAGTGGAAATTAAGACGGCAAGGGAACAAGATCTCAGGTAGAATATCAGACAGTGCATGGAGAGGTTGCTGCAAGAGCCGGTACTTGCTTTTCCGGATTTCACTCGGCAATCCACAATTACAATAGATGCCAGTGAGTATGCGCTAGAAGCGATGTTGTCTCAGGAGGGCGAAATGGGGAGAGTGCCCAGTGGCATACGCCAGAAGGTGCCTTATGAAGACGGAAATTAGATATAGCACAATGGAGCGAGTACTCCTTGGAAAAGTCTAGGCTGTCGATCACTTTTGACCATATGTGTTCAGTAGAAGGTTCAAGTTACATACTGACCACAAACCACTCTAGTGGGAGGGAAAACTGAAGGAAGCGTCAGCCAGAATTACAGGTTGTAAGGTGTTCCTAGCCAAATATAACGTGGATACACTATATAAACCAGGTAAAAAACGTTGGATGTCTCGATCACCGTGGAACAAGAAAAGGGACAATGAGGCTGCGAGAATGGACACAAAGAGAGAAATAACATGAGTGACCATGATTGACCTCTTGCGGCAATGGTGCAGGTTTTCGGAGGTAGTTTTGGAATGGCCACATCTCGTTGGATGGGAGAAGAGAATTCGACAACTCCTTGATCCTAAAGGAAATGAAGGATATCGATGTGATGTGGCACCTTAACACACCAGGAATGATTGAGGTCGAACTCCCTGATTCTCTGGAATTCGTCCGAGGCACTCTTTTTGCGTACTGCTCACAATGGACTGTTGTAGGGCGGAGTGCTGTCCACAATTATCACTTGCTTCCGTAAACTTTCTATTTCTTCCCTAATGTGTCTACGAAGTGCCTGCGGATATCGCCTCTCCTTCACGTGCTTCACCCTATCATGCTTCAATGTGATTTCGTGCACCGTTTTTCCTGTAGCTCTCGGTACTTCCCCTTCTTTACAAAAAATATCATCATATTACTGCAATATTGCCTTTTTCCTACTCTCCCTCTAGTTAATCACGCCCGTTCTCGCTTACAGTCACACACGAGCTTCTGACAGCTGTACCTCTTCACTCCAATTCTAATATTCCACTGAACCCCACTATTTCTTATTTTCGCTACCACCTTTTCCAAAATATCTCATAGACAATGATTATCAGTGATAATCAATGATTATCTAGTTGTTTCGGGGCATTTTCCTCATTACATTTGTAGCCATTGTATTTTGTAGCCAGACTGCATTTTGAAAAAGCAGAGATCATTTCGTTGAGCTGAAACTCATTGCGTAGGTTAATAAAAGTTGGATTGCAAAATATATTCTCTGGTTTGAATAATCAGATTAGATTTATATGTACAGGGTTTCCTGTAAGTGTTTA
>NW_027115009.1:24990-34517 GCF_000696795.3 Halyomorpha halys
AGAAAAAATTAATGCAAATTATTTTCAATATTAGTGTAGAAATAAATAATAGCAGAATACTAATACAAATTTACTGTGACTTTTCCCAAATTTAGGTATTGCTATGAGAAAGTTAGTTTTAGCAGCCTTGAGTTGCCGTATCGTTCCAGCCGGTACCACCTTAAACGGTTTCCTTCCATTTGTAAACAAAAACGTATTTTTCTCTTTACGATCGCTGTATAAATGCCATAATTTCACGGAATGTCTCATTGGTTTCAGTGGACGGTTCTACAAGTGCCTATAAGGACACATTTTAAAAAAATTATCGTTAACCCATATTTTTGCATCTTATTTTCCTTATTATTGGATTGGTGCTTTTTTAACCTAAACTTCTATTTTCGAAAAACACAAAATGAACTTTACAGATCCGAAATCGGACCATCCGTTCAGGAGTAAATAGAAAAGTAAATTCTGGTGCGTCCCAGGAAGCGGTAGATTTAGCCTTAACATAACTGTAGACCAGAAACAAGTCGCAAAGATACTGGAGTTTTACTAAACTGGAAAAAGGAGGAGAAAGTACTTAGAAATTAACAAATCAATTATTTTTTTTCCCAATATTTAACTTAATTTACTTTAAAGCAACAGGAAAACCGAAGTTAAAAAAAAAAAGGACCATGTTGCTGAGTGATGCTACTAACTCATGAACATCGCCCGATAATTTCACCTTTGTAAAAAAATTTGTTGTTTAACTTTTAAAGTCCACCTTGAATTCGTTGCTCTCCTTGATCGTAATGGTCAGAACTGGGTTTTCATTGAGTTCTGGGAATCCTTCTCTCGCAATTTTTGCCTCTTCTTCAGTCCTGCTCGTCCGTTGATTGGGAGTATATTTGAGTTGGTCCTCATCTAAAAAAAAAATATTTAAAAAAATCACAAGGTCAATTAAGTCAAATATTTAACCTTTTAAATAATAATGGATAAAAAATTGGCGAATTCCGGATATCTCCACCATTCCGTTTTATGTGATGTGATATCCAAATCACATCAACGAATATTAAGCTTAATAATTTGCAAATAGGGATATCTAATCTACGAGGAATGAGAGATATTTTAAATCAAGTTGTATTTTGATATATATTTTATGAATCAAAATTTAAACTAAAAAAAAATTGAGTCCATTAGTAATTCCTGCCTCAAAATTTAATGGTTAATTTAATGTTTTACTATATTTTTCAAAAAGTTGTATTATTTTATGTACCTTTGCTGTAATAAAGTTTTATCTGAGATACTATTTTGATTTCGTTTTTTTTATTTTAAAGAGTTTCGAATTTTTCAAAACGCTTGAGGTGGTCTTAAACAGTTGACAAGTAGTTCATGTCATTGGTTGAATGGTAACCGATAGTAGCTTAAAGGGATGATTGGTTACCAATTTTGAAAAAAAAAGGTACCTTTTACTAAAATTAAATTTAAAAATTGGCAAATGATTAAAATCTTTCAAGCCCTAAGACAAGGAAACTAAATTTACAAAGGATAAACGAGAAAGCGGTCGACTTTAAACCTCGTTGCTATAGAAGTTAGATGATCCTGAAATTTTTAAAAGCCAGTGCTGAGATGATAACGTAGTTAAGACTTGTGGTTGTAAATGGTATTGAGTGAGAAGAGTTAGTTTAATCCGAGCGGTGAACAGTTACTCAATGAGCTCCAAGTTACAAGCTTTTATTTGTTCCAATGGAACTATCGGGCAAACTTGGACTCCCAAGGATTTCTAAAAACTTCTTTTTAACTGTTTTTCCATTAACTCTATTATAATCAATGATGATTAATTTTTTTTAATCCAATAATAAAATTATAATTATCAAGTTATGTATATTTATAAAGAGAGGAGTCGGGACAGTAAAAGCTCCTATTCCAGAATATCAAAACACTTACTAAATAAAGTTAGTGGACACACGCTAAGATGGCATTTTACAAAGGTTTTATGCATCTTTTCAGTTAAATAGCTAATCCACGCTGCCACACTACTACATTGCCGCACTGCCATGCTGCCAAAGCTTCATCAGATAACAATAGAGAGGCAAAAATTCAAAAAGAAAAACGCCTATTTCCGAAAGTCATGTTTTTTTCAAAAACTAGAATACTAAATTAATTGGAATTTTACTTATCTGTTAAGGATATTGATCTCGTTATTTAGAGCATGTTGTGAAAAGAATGGAGCACTAGGATGGGAGAAAAAAAAAATTAAAAATTGGAAAACAAATAAAATAAGATGCTATCATTGAACCGAAATATGTCCCCGTAAACAATTTTTATTTTACATTTAGAGTATATTTCCGAGTTGTACTCATTAGAGGGTAGTAGTTGTTTCTGTGAAACAAACATTAAACCTCAAATTAGGCCTAATCAAAGAGTATTACAATAAATTGCAAAAAATGTTAAGGGCAATGGAAGAGAACCCTCAGCATGTATTCATCTCTAAAAGTTTATGGAAAAAAGGATCATAAAAAAAACTGCATTTTCTCCCCCCTCTCGTCTTTACCTATGAAGGGCCTCTAAATTTTAAATAAGACATTTGTTTATTTTTATTTACAGTTCTTGTAAACTATTTTTAAAGAGATATCGAATGATACATAGAATCGAAATCAAATTGATTAAAACAATTATGGTATGCAAAATTACTGGTTTATTTTCAAGTGTCATGTTTTTCTCACTGTTCAAAAAGTTTCTTAGATTATCGAAATCATAAAATTTGAGAAATGAGAGATAGGTTAGGGAAATCGAGGCTACAGTAAACTTTTCAGAAAGCGAAAAAAAGTTTAAAGAACTGAATCTCTACTCCCTTTAACGATGACACTTCACTTGCGGGACATAATGGTCACTTCAGTCTAAGCTCCTCGGCTAACAGACACTTCATTTTTCGGCTCAGCAATTCAATTTACAATCCTATCTAAAAAAAAAAGTTAATTTTAACTATTTTTTTCTTGGTCTAAAAAAAAACTTACTCATTTCCACAATGGGTTTTTCCAGGCGAACCGTGAGAGAGGAATTCCTTTCGTAACAGTTGTGAGAGATGATCTGGATTGGTATTGTTTTCCTGAAAAAAAAAGTATGTTAATTTTTCATTCCGCGCTCAATATCTTATATCTATCTTAGTTGAGGAAACTATCTTCCGCATGAAAAACGTTGTCCTTACTTTTAAATAAGTAGAGTAAATTTACTGAAATTTTAGCACATTTAGATCTCTGTGAGTTTAGTTGCATCCAAGAAACTGTTTTTCGAACAAGAACTTTTTTTTTTTAAAAAGTCGAGAAGCCATTTTGTGGTGCTATTTTGGAAAATATCATGGAATTAGGTCTTCCTACCATAAATATTGTTGTCACTTATTATAAATTACTTCATCAAAGTGAATTAAACTAGCATCATTTTGTGGACTAACAAACATAATTAGTTTGTTATTGTTAGACATTATGTCTCGTAGTGCCCCAAACATGATTAACATTATGTCTTGTAGTGCCCCAAACATGATTAACATTATGTCTCGGAGTGCCCCAAACATGATTAACATTATGTCTCGGAGTGCCCCAAATATAAACTGTTTAAAGACTCATTTCCGTCAATTGTAGCATGGTGTCAACATTTTAAAAAATATATAATTTAGACTGCTCTGGAGTGAAATAAATACTTGGTACCAATCATATTTTATTATCATAATTGATAATCAACTATTAATAATAATATCATGTAATTACGAACTAAAATAAAAATACTTTTACATTGTACTAAATTTTACGAAAATGAGTCATATTGTTGAAAAGTTTAATATCTCACGTACTACCAGATATACAGACAAGTAAAAACTGATTGTTGTCATAGCGACCATGGTAACACGAAAACATTTATTTATTAATTTAGTTTATTTAGGCTGTTTTCGTCTCTCTTTATTACATTCTACGACTATTGTTTTACTAAAATAATCTCCGATCCTAATAAAATTCTAGTTTATTTATTTTTTTTATCTTCGGCTTTCTACTCTTAGATGTAATAGTGATATAGATGTGTAATATACTCTATATTACTATTCTCATTTCCGAAAATTTGTTTTCAATCTATTGTTTTCTGTTTATATTATATTATATATAACTGAATATAATATATATTTATAAGTTACGGACAGAGTCAGCTGTTACTTCGATGTCGAATGTATATAAAGAGATATACAGAACCCAATAAACTATTTTACAGCAGTCCAAGCGTGTTAAATGTTATTCCTTCTTCTCTTTTTTAATATTTCGCTGTCACTGATACTTAAGTGGTGTCGAAACCCTTTAATTAAGGAACTTTAGAT
This sequence comes from Halyomorpha halys, assembly GCF_000696795.3. NCBI lineage: Eukaryota > Metazoa > Arthropoda > Insecta > Hemiptera > Pentatomidae > Halyomorpha > Halyomorpha halys. The sequence continues at coordinate 29,309 of NW_027115009.1, forward strand.
ACCGGATTAATTTTTCTTTTAAGAAAAATTTTTGTTGTTGTTTTATGATGTACAATATTCTTAATTTCTTTCATTTTTTTTGTTAATAATGGCTGCTAATGGCAACGGGATCGTTAGACAAGCGGTTTTTAATCTAGAAGCTTTGAATCAAAATGGTGTCCAGAACCCACCTCCCATGAAGCTTGGCCCACTACCGGAAGAGTCTCTAGCGGGAGCCCTCGCTACAACACTTGAGTGGGTAAAAGTACGCACAGCAACCGCCCAAGACTTGAAGAAGGCCATTTCTGGCCTTGAACGGTTTACCGGTGAAATAGGAGAACTGAGCCACTTCATAAAAGGGGGTGACCGACTAATAAGTCGAATTGAAGCGAAGTCTATCGAAAATCTACTCGATAGCGAAGATGCAGAGGCATTAAAAGCAGCGGTAATGGGCAGAGTAAAACGAAGCACCCTCAACCAAATTCAGGCCGACGAAGAGAACCCTTGGAGAGTTATCAAAAAAGATGGTCGGGCACACTCAGCCCCTGGTTTTAGTATGAAATTGGGTACCTGATCTATCAATGGGTGGTGGGGATGACGCGAGACCCTCATAATACAATGGTTGCAATCAAAAACAAAATGGCGGTCGTATACACTCAGCCTCTCCCAAATCTGTAAGTCTCTCAAATAGAGTGAAAATGGCTGCCGAGCACACTCAGCCCTTGGTTGCAGTATAAAAGTGGGTACCTGATCCATCAATGGGTGGTGGGGATAACGCGAGACACTCATAATATTTTAATATTAAAAATATGTTATCATATTATAGGCTGATAATAATGACGTCCCTTATCCTACTCCTATAAGTAAGTTATTAGTGGTTCAAAGTTTCTTCACTTCGACCGAAAGATTTAACTGATAAAGATGATAACCGAGACCAATATCTGCGTTTATGTTTTGGTATTGCCTGTTCAAAATTCAATCCTTAGGGAATTAAATGATGCTTTGTTGATATTCGCTGAGGAAACGAAAATAGAAGGTATTATAGTTCAAAGTCAAAAGTATTAAAATATAAGAGAGATTAAAAAGTCCTACATAGTAACAGATCTATTTATCTCTCAGTTTGTTTATGTTTTAGTGATTATACAAGTTCAAAGTCCCTTGTTTACAAGACTTACAGATTTGGGAGAGGCTGAGGGTACACGACCGCCATTTAGTTTTTGATCGCCTAAAATGGGGGCTAACGAAAAGAATAGGATCGCGAGACCCTCATAATAAAATGACGGCTAACGAAAAGAAGAGTCCGCGATCCTCTTAATAAACTGGTGGCGGTAAAAAAACAACAACAAAATGGCAGCTGGGTACACGCCGCTAAACCCCTAAGTCACGAGACTAATTTGGCGCTGAACGAAAAAGAAGAGAAAATCGCGAGACCCTCGTAAGTAAAATGACGGTGAACGAAAAGAAGAGGATCGCGAGACCCTTGTAATAAACATGGTGGTCGGTTGCACTCAGCCTCTGCCAATCCCATAAGTCACGTGATCAATATGGCACTGATACACTCCTCCTCTGCCAAAACTCCTACGTCACGTGACCAATATGACGTTGAAGAACAAGAAGAGAAAATCGCGAGACCCTCGTAAGTAAAATGGCGGTGAACGAAAGGAGGATCGCGAGACCCTCGTAAAAAACATGGCGGCCGGGTGCACTCAGCCTCCGCCAATCCCTTAAGTCACGTGATCAGTATTACGTTGAACGAAAAGAAAAAGGACGCGAGACCCTCATAATAAAAATGGCGATGATAAAAAACAAAATGGTGCCCGGGTAGACTCAGCCTCTTCCAAAACCAGTAAACCTCTCAAACAGCATAAAACAAAATGGCGGCCGGGCACACTCAGCCCCTGGTTGCAGTCACGTGACTTAAAAGAGGGCGTGGCCTAATGATCACGTGAGTGGTTAAGGTTATGTCGAACTAAATTTGAATTCAAATCCCCTGCCAGGGGGTCACGTGACCAAATACTAGCCTCCGATTGGCTGGCTAATGATCACGGATCACGGTCATTACGGACCGCGTGAGTGGTTAAGGGTGGGTCGAGCCGAATATTTGAATTCAAATCTCCCGCCATAGGTATCGTGACCAAAATGCTGGCTTCTGATTGGCTGCCCACGGAAGAGCCCTCAGCTATCCCATATTCTCACTACTACCGCGGAATCTTGGAGACCCAGCAAGCATTAAAGGGAAGGGATTGGTGGGGGATGAAGAAGACTATCAAAGAAGTTGTAGGTAACTGCGAAGTTTTACACCCACCAAAAGGGAGACAAGAGGAGACACCTACCGCAGATGCCCACCGCCCAACGAACTACAGGTCGACACTTTCACATGGAGAGAATTTAAATGGATCACCTTAATTGATCTCTTCGGTAAGGCGGCAATGACGCACCATTGCAGGACAAGTCGTCGGAAGCAGTGTTCGGAGCTCTCCGATTATGGTTCCAATTCTACGGAGTTCCAGAGCGTTTCTCACCAGATTTAGGCAGAGAATTCAACAATGCCACGATTCAGAAATGAAGGATCTGGAGGTAACATGGGATCTCGACACACCACGGCACCCTAAGAGCAGAGGAAGCATAGAGCGGCTTCATGGCACGTTTAGTGACCATCATCGCTTATATGAAATCGACAAGGGATTGGAACCGGATGTAGGAATGCCTAAGGCTATAGCGCTCGATCACCTGACGGCCTTTTTCAGCTGACATTTTACTCAGGTCCTAACTTATATATGTGTCTATAAGTTATGGTATGATTGGTCATACTATTGGTTTTATTTCTAACTTCCCCTATAAACAAACATATGAATTGTATGTAAGAATTAAGGATGACAATAAAGTAGTATTATTTCTGCAGTCGTGTGAGCTTGTTCTCTGCTCCTTTTCTTCTTATTTTTTAGTTGTTAGTGTTAGCCTCACTTAAGAGGTGCCGAAACCTGATTCTGTTCTCTCGGCTAATGACCAACAACAACCTATTGTAAAGGCGTCGGGTCTAACTATTCCACCAACTAATCAGAGGATTTCTGGGATGGTTACACTACCTGCACCTCTCGTGGCCCCGTTACCTCCGATTTTTCTTCTACTACCTGACACTACGTTTGCGGCGGCCCAAGCTAATATGCTCGCTAAAATAAAGGTGAGGACGGTGACATCTCACTTGATCTCATTACACCACTTGATAGCATTGGAGACAGAGGCTCAATATGCGTTTATTAACGGACAACAAATGATAGCTGTCTTCATTGACATACTAAAGGCATTTTGCTATGTACTAGTAACAGATTTACTTGGGATGCCAGGATAATCGCTGAAGGCTATTATCCAAAAATAAGTTAATTAATTGAGTCCTAAAAAAATATTATAATTGGATTCCTTTCCAAAGGCTTTTTGTGTGTTTACCAGTTTACCAATTAAATACCTTTATATTTATAAAATGTTGTTACCATTAATTATATAGGATAATAAAAAGTGGTATATTAGGATATATAATAGTATATAAACTACATAAAGAAACTAAGTATTTATTTACAATTTGTTATTATGATTAAAATGATTCAAATGATTCAGATAAAGGTTGCCATAAAATATAGATTATTACATGATTACTTGATTAGTTAATTTATACTTATAGCTGCTGATGCCGTGGGATGTAGTGTCGTAGGTGTCTTCTGTTTCATAAGGGATGCCCAGGTCTCGTGGCCCTTCTCACGACTTGGTCTGGTCGAAGAGCATCGTCTAAGTCTGCCTCCTGACTGTGGTCCTCCCCCGTCTAAGCCTTCCTGTTGAGTGTGTCCGTCTAACTCTTCTAGATCTCCTCCGTATTTTTCTCCCACTTCCCTTTCTAGGGCGTTACCTTATTTTGAAATCTCTTCTCTCATTGGTAATCGATGTCCGAAGACTCCCGAGGCAGGCGTCCCCCTCCTCAGGGCCGAGGATGTTTAAAAAAAAGTTTGACTTGTCCAGGAAGGGCCTGCACCTGGTTAATTTGAATCTGGTCTTTCGTCACAGCCTATTTTGTGTTAGAACACTTAATGGTTAACCAATCTAATTTTCTCTGGTAATGTGACAAACTTAATACAGATGTTTTCATATCCGGGGACGCTAAAAGCTTCGCAGAAGGATACCCTGATAGGGGCAGATGACGAAACACTTTAATAATAACCAGGATTGTCAAAAGACCGATACATAGCAATTTGACAATATTAACCATGCCATCATACTACGATTGTTGTCCTCTATAGGAATCATGGGCCAAATGTTCCAATTTATCAAACAATATCTTGAAAACCGATATTATAGGGTAGAAATTGGAAACGAACTCTCACAGGGATACAGACGATTAATGGTGTACCTCAGGAATGTTTACTCAGTCCAACTCTTTTTTCTTTAGCTATAAATGAATTAGGACTGAATTTGCCTAGGGGAGTTAAGCCTCTTTTGTTTGCCGACGATCTGGCAATTTTTTGTCGATCTGGAAATATTCACGATATCCAACTTAAATTACAGAATGCAATAAACAGGATCAAACATTGGTCACACACTACCGACATTCAATTCTTCGACGAAAAAACTTTGGGTTAAAGATAACTCGAGAGCTGAAAATGTTCGATAACTAGAGCTGAGATAAATTGGTTGGGTACTATTTAGAAGGAGTAGATCGTATAGTTCTAGAAAGTTTTCAATCATTTTTCCTCGTGCATTTAGATCTTTTGAACCCCAGAGAGGATGGTGGCCGTTCATATCTCCGGCAAGGAGAACAGGGCGGGGTTACTTACTAAATATGTCCAAGAGATGCTGAGTTTCTATTGACCGATCCTGAGGTAAGTACATATTACATACTGAAAAAGTGATATTTAAATGTATTTTAGCAGCTACCGCTTGCAAATGAGTGTTTAGAGGTATAGATTCGGAATATACAGATTGGTTTATGGCAAGAAGAACACCATGGTGACCATGGTTTGGGTTAGGGCCATCTTTTCTATAGATTTCAAAATTTCTTAGAGTTATCCTTTCAAGATTTAAAATATTTGTTTCTTGAAGAGCTATGCAGAACGGTTTAAAATATTGGATTAAAATTTTCTGGTCATTACAATGGGTTTTAAATCCATTACAGTTCCATTGAATGAAAGACATATTTAGGAAGTAAAATAAAGTGTTATGCATATACATACACGTACACACACAC
>NW_027115009.1:39863-41152 GCF_000696795.3 Halyomorpha halys
TTAAAACGATTCAGCTATTACGATGGCTGAATCTCCGCCGGCTAAGCGTAAAAAATCGCGATTTAAAGTTACAGGCCTAGAAAATAATGTAAATACGCCAAAAAAATATAGTAGATTCTATACTATTAAAAGAATGGAAGCTGGTAAAGATGGAAATGCTTTGGATTTTAATAAGATCTCGCCTTTTTTTATTTATAAAAACCTCGACAATCTTATTGGTGAAGTCAGGCAGTGTAAAAAATTGAGAAATGGAACACTCTTAATTGAAATATTGTCTGATAGACAATCTGAAAAAAAAATTTAAATGTGAAAAATTCTCAAATAATTTCCCGATTAAGATCGAACCGCACGGTAAATTAAAGGCGTTATTTGGTGAGGAAGCTGGACGTGGAGCTGAATTTTTGTACGATTGGAGAAATTAAAGACGAATTAAAAATACAAAACGTTATTGATGTTAAAAGAATGACATTTTATAAAAAAAAATGAAAGCACGAAAGCCATAATTATCTCCTAACATTCAACACCCCAACTTTACCAAGTGAAATTAAAATAGGACACCAAAATATCAATGTGAGAATGTTTATTAGTAATCCGACCCGCTGTATGGTTTGCTGTAGGTTCGGCCATACTAAACACACGTGTAAAAAAGAACCAATATGTAGATTTTGTGGAAAAAACAAACACGAAGGTACACAATGCAATAACCACCTAAAATGTGTTAATTGCCCAGAACAGCATGGCTCTTTTCGAAAAATTGTAAAACATTTCTTAAAGAAAAAGAAATAAGATGTATTCAAGACACGGACAAAATTAGTTATGCGGCCGCTAAAAAAAAGTACGAGTCATTAAATCCAACAGCTTCTCAGATCACAATTTCTAATATTGTTAAAAACCAGAAAAGAGTTAGTGTTAGTGTACAGACCGATGAACTAAATGAAAAAGTTTTTATTTTTAAGAAATCATTAGAAACAATAAACAAACCATCTTTGATACCCGGCCACTCGGGAGATAGTAATAAAAGCGGCTCCCCCACTCATCTCCCCCTCCCCTCCACACCTCCTTCTTCAACTATCCCCGTACCTAACTTTCTTATTCCTCCTGTCCCCAATCCTTCCCCTCCTACTAACCCACCGCTTACAGCTTGTAAGCAGATAGATATTCGTTCCACGGATCCGGACTCCTTAGCTCCGGAAAAAACAGGCCCTAACGAACTGTCCTCCCCACACTCGCCCAGGCGACTCTCTCGGTCAATGGATTCAAGTTAAGGATAGGAGAACTAGGAGTAGAAC
>NW_027115009.1:42092-44196 GCF_000696795.3 Halyomorpha halys
GTAGGAAACTGCGAAGTTTGTCAACGCACAAAGTATGACAGACAACCACCAAAAGGCAGACAAGAGGAGACACCTACCGCAGATGCACCGCTCAACGATCTACAGGTCCACACTTTCAAATGGAGAGGATTTAAATGGGTAACCATAATTGATCTCTCTACGCGCCCCAACATTAGAGGAGGCATAGAGCGGCTTCATGGCACTTTGAGTGACCATTTTCGACTATATCAGGTTGACCAAGGACTGGGACCGGATGTGGCAATGCCTAAGGCGATTGCGGCATACAATAATTCCGCATCATCAAAATCCAAGAGGGTAACTCAGGAAAATTTAAAGGTCTGAAATAGGAAGGGAGCAATCAAAATTGGGACGATCGTATATAAAAAGTTGGGGTCTAACAGGGGTAAAGAGATACAGCGATACGAGGTTCCATTCAGGGTGATAATTTTAAGGGAACACAATATTGTAACAAAAGAAAGTATCAGAGAACCCAAAAAGAAGAGAACTGTCCATGTTGAAGAATTAGAACTTCCGGTAATGACAATATAAAAAAACGAAGTATTCTCATACTGGATTAATCTACAGAAAATTCAGTTATTTATTCTATTTATTGTTTTTTTTGTTTTAAGATTGTTATTGATTTTTGTAAATATTGTATTTTCATTCTGTTTTATTTTTGTAAATATTATATTTTTCATTCTATTTTTTATTTTTGTAAATATTTTCTTTTTCATTCTACGTTGTTCGTTTGCTGAATAATTTATTGTTTTAAATTTTATTATTAGATTTCAATTATGTATTTAGCGTATATTTAAGGGAGCTTGTGAGTTCATACAATGATTACAACAGAATTGTAATGTCACCTAGACCTTTATGTAAACATTTCAATTAAAGCTTTAGCATATACTTCAGGTTCTGTTACTCAGGTTCTGAGGGACTTGTGTCGATCAGCCATCACTGGCTCCAATAGCAGCCCTAGCTTTCCCCTCGCTGAGTGAAAATTATATCTGTGTAATTATTTTCTGACTGAGATCAGCTGATCGAATGTATATAAAGAAAGGTACTGATCCCAATAAAGCTAGTATGTTACAGCAGTCCAAGCGTATCTGACCTTATTCCTCCTTCTTCTTTTTTGACATTTCCAGTTCTCCGCGTCACATCCTTCGCCCTCTTCTTAATAAGCTATAAAGCTAGAGATGAGAGTGCTGGTGGTAAGGAGGGGGAGGCCTCCCCGCCATCTACTTGGTAATTATTACCCAAGTGGCTCCCCGCAGTGACCACATCGTCCCTTTAAAAATTCATTATACCATGCCTCTTTAATGACTTCTCTATTCAGCTGGCATTTTCAAGGATAGCGTTTTTTTTGTATGTTTTTTTCGAAGTTCCAGTCGAGTCGTGATATTGTAAACATAGAATACGAGACAAGAAGTTTTTAAATTTTGAAAAAACAAAACTATACAAAGCAAAAGGTGTACCATTGAAATTTCAAAATGAAAATTCTATTCCTTCATTACTATATTTTATAGACAATATGATTTCTAAAAAATATTTACACAGATATAATTTTCACTCAGCGAGGGGAAAGCTAGGGCTGCTATTGGAGCCAGTGATGGCTGATCGACACAAGTCCCTCAGAACCTGAGTAACAGAACCTGAAGTATATGCTAAAGCTTTAATTGAAATGTTTACATAAAGGTCTAGATGACATTACAATTCTGTTGTAATCATTGTATGAACTCACAAGCTCCCTTAAATATACGCTAAATACATAATTTAAATCTAATAATAAAATTTAAAACAATAAATTATTCAGCAAACGAACAACGTAGAATGAAAAAGAAAATATTTACAAAAATAAAAAATAGAATGAAAAATATAATATTTACAAAAATAAAACAGAATGAAAATACAATATTTACAAAAATCAATAACAATCTTAAAACAAAAAAAACAATAAATAGAATAAATAACTGAATTTTCTGTAGATTAATCCAGTATGAGAATACTTCGTTTTTTTATATTGTCATTACCGGAAGTTCTAATTCTTCAACATGGACAGTTCTCTTCTTTTTGGGTTCTCTGATACTTTCTTTTGTTACAATAT
>NW_027115009.1:45536-49444 GCF_000696795.3 Halyomorpha halys
TTCCACTCCTCAATCGACTCCTCCCGCAGGAACTTCTTCCAAAGGTTCGGGGTCTCGCCGATCCTCTCCTGGAGTCCCGCCGGTAGCACTCCCAGTCCCTGCCCCACTAAAAGTACCTTCTCTTTAACGCTTGCAAGGTCTCCGAGATTCTGCGGTGATTCGTTTTGCCCGCGACAGTCATGTCTCTCTTGCGTTTGTCTTCCCGAACTATTTCCATGATAAACTTGCATGGGGTGAATGTCCTGTCGATTCCTATGTGTTAATCATACGATAGTCGTTTTATTTTCTCCTAAACGGTTTCATTTCCCACATACAGGTGACACTTTTTTCCAGCCTTAGAAGCATTAGAAGCCCCATGGTGGAATAAATAACTGAATTTTCTGTAAATTAATCCAGTATGAGAACACTTGGTTTTTTTATATTGTCATTACCGGAAGTTCTAATTCTTCAACATGGACAGTTCTCTTCTTTTTGGGTTCTCTGATACTTTCTTTTGTTACAATATTGTGTTCCCTTAAAATTATCACCCTGAATGGAACCTCGTATCGCTGTATCTCTTTACCCCTGTTAGACCCCAACTTTTTATATACGATCGTCCCAATTTTGATTGCTCCCTTCCTATTTCAGACCTTTAAATTCTCCTGAGCTACCCTCTTGGATTTTGATGATGCGGAATTATTGTATGCCGCAATCGCCTTAGGCATTGCCACATCCGGTCCCAGTCCTTGGTCAACCTGATATAGTCGAAAATGGTCACTCAAAGTGCCATGAAGCCGCTCTATGCCTCCTCTAATGTTGGGGCGCGTAGAGAGATCAATTATGGTTACCCATTTAAATCCTCTCCATTTGAAAGTGTGGACCTGTAGATCGTTGAGCGGTGCATCTGCGGTAGGTGTCTCCTCTTGTCTGCCTTTTGGTGGTTGTCTGTCATACTTTGTGCGTTGACAAACTTCGCAGTTTCCTACAACTTCTGTGATTGTCTTCTTCATCCCCCACTAAAAGTACCTTTTTTTTGTTCCCCCTTCCTGGCAATGCTGCCATACGGGGTTCGGCAACAGTGGGGCAGTGCGTTAGGGTTGCGCATGCCACTGCTGCTAGTAAACATCTTTTTTTATTTTTTTAACTTTATTTTCAAATATGGCATACAAAATTATTTGGTGGAACCATTTAATTTTAGGGTACAATAATTATTTTTAAAAACCTAGTGCAGCCCAGCACTCGGTTGAGTGCCTTAAGATGGGGCTACACCTTATCCACCAGCATCCGTCCGGTACGTCCAACACGCCTGATTCGCATCCGTCCGGTTGTCACCTCCAGTGCGCAGCCTACTCCAGCCCTCCTGGTCTCAACCTGCTTCTTCGCTGTCCTCTGGATCTTCATCTTCCATTGGTGGCTCGTCGACCCCGGGCGGCCGAGCCCTTCCCAATGTAAAGTGCGTTGGCCCGACCACTTCCCTCCACCCGTAGATAAATTCCCTGAAGTACGAGTAATTATCCTCTTCCATCAGCAGAGGGAAGTCCGACTCGGCGAGGGCGAAGATCCCGCATTTTCTCGACAACCTGGCACGGTGTTCTTCCATCGCGGTGCAGTCCAATACCACGTGCTCTGCTGTTTCAGGGACCCCACACGTCGGGCACCGGGGGTCGATGTTCTTTCCGAAGCTTTGCAGCTTTCCCCGGAATCCTCCGTGTCCTGTCATGATCTGCGAGACCCAATAGTCTGGGATGACCCAACCTGCTCTCAATCTTGAGTGAACGGTGGGGAAGAATTTCCTCAGCGTCGCACCCTTTTCGCTTGTCCGCCACCGTCCATTCCACTCCTCAATCGACTCCTCCCGCAGGAACTTCTTCCAAAGGTTCGGGGTCTCGCCGATCCTCTCCTGGAGTCCCGCCGGTAGCACTCCCAGCCCCTGCCCCACTAAAAGTACCTTCTCTTTAACGTTTGCAAGGTCTCCGAGATTCCGAGTTTCATTTCCCACATACAGGTGACACTTTTTTCCAGGCTTACAAGCATTATCCAACGTTCTACTGATCTGTTCATTCTTCATGCCTGGCTGCGACCAAATCGCCGTGATATAATCCTTCGATACTTGCTGCACTCAACTTTTAGCAATCCAGTACTCCTCGTCTTTCATACAATCTGCCGCCTTTTGTCGTTTATTATGTCCTCCAGTTCCTTCATATTTACTGGTCTTACTTGCTCTGTTTTGCCACGGCTCTAAATAAGAGGTCTACACCAATTAAAACCCAAGTCTTTATTAGCTCTTCTTTTAAAATTTTACCATAGAGTTAAATTTCTTAATTGTTCCGAATCTTAGTCAAGACTGCATCCTAGGATATGATTTCATAAAGGCTCACATACAAGAAATTAATATAGAAAGCAACTATTTCGTTTTAAAGGAGGATTTCGGCCGTATCAGAGATATTCCCTTCTGCAATGTAAAAATAAAACCAGAGCTAAGGCCTAGCGAAGCAGTAAATATCGAGGAGATTTTTAAACCCAGTCTTGATTCAGGTGAAAACGACATAACGGATAAAATAAAACAGATTAAAGAGGGCCCAGCCCACGTCCCCAGTGCAATCATCGAAGAACTAGATGGAATGTTAAATAGGTACTCAAACGTCTTCTCCAACCGCCCAGGACAGATTAAAGGGTATGAATACGAATTAAGATTAATGGACGATGAACCAGTCCGCATGAAACCTTACCCGATCCCATTCCATAAAAGGAAAGCCGTGAGGGAAGAAATAAACACAATGCTCGAACACGACATTATCTGCACAAGTAAAAGTCACTATTTAAACTCCATCGTGGTGGTGAAAAAGAGCTATGGTCGGGTCAGACTTTACTTACACACTAGGGATGGAATATCGAAAGAAAAATATCGATATTGATATCGGATAGCAATATCGATATACATATAATATCGGGACTAAAATATCGAAATATCTATATCGAAAATTTAACGAATTAAAGAAATAATAATTATAAAATGATAACATAGCAAGACAAATGAAGACCTGTTTGAACACCTCGACAACCATATCATAAACATAACAAATATAAACTAAAATATAATTGTTTTATTGAAGAAAATTTAAAAATGGAATATCGATGTTTTATTTCGATATTTCTTTTTGTTGTAATCTATAGGGAATATGAGCATCAATATTCCGATATTATTTTATCCAAATATCGATATTTTGTTTAAAAAGACTAGAAAATTGTATAGTGATTTTAAAATAGGAATATCGATATTTTATTTTGATAATACATATTTATTTCGATATTTTACATTATTGAAATATCGGTATGGAATATTAGCAACAATATTCCGATATTATTTTATCAAAATATCGATATTTTGTTTAAAAAGACTAGAACATTGTATAGAATAATTAAAAATGGAATATCGATATTTTATTTTCATATTGCATATTTATTTCGATATTTTACACTGTTGTAATATCGATATGGAAAATAATGAACAGTATTTCGACATTTTATTTTGATAAATACATAAATATTTCGATATTTTTTATTATTCTAATATCGATATGGTATATAAGAACAATATTTCGACATTATTTTACCAAAATATCGATATTTTGTTTAACAAGACTAGAAAATTGTATAGAATGATTAAAAATGGAATATCGATATTTTATTTTGATAATTACATATTTATTTCGATATTTTACACTGTTGTAATATCGATATGGAATATAAACAAATATTTTCCGGTATTATTTTATCGCATTATCAATATTTTGTTCAAAATGAATAAAATAATAAAGGAGTATCGACATTTTATTTTGATAAATACATACATATTTCGATATTTTTTATTATTCTAATATCGATATGGTATATAAGAACAATATTTCGACATTATTTTACCAAAATAT
>NW_027115009.1:50074-50610 GCF_000696795.3 Halyomorpha halys
GTTGTAATATCGATATGGAAAATAATGAACAGTATTTCGACATTTCTTTATCGAAATATCGATATTTTGTTTAAAAAAACTAGAAAATTGTATAGTGATTTTAAAATAGGAATATCTATATTTTATTTTGATATTTCATATTTATTTCGATATTTTACACGATTGTAATCTCGATGTAGAATGTTAGCAACAATATTCCGACATTACCTTATCGAAATATCGATATTTTGTTTAAAATGCTTAAAATAACATATACAGATTTTAAAATAGGAATATCGATATTTTATTTTGATAATTACATATTTATTTCGATATTTTACACTATTGTATTATCGATATGGAATATTAGCAAAAATATTCCGATATTATTTTATTGAAATATCGATATTTTGTTTTAAATACATAATATTTCGATATTTTTTATTATCCTAATATCGATAAGGTATATAAGAACAATATTTCGACATTATTTTACCAAAATATAGAAATTTTGTTTAAAAAGACTAGAGAATTGTATAGAATAATTAAAAATGGAA
>NW_027115009.1:50855-59534 GCF_000696795.3 Halyomorpha halys
GATATTTTGTTTAAAATAACTAGAAAATTGTTTAGTGATTTTAAAATAGGAATATCGATATTTTATTTTGATATTTCATATTTAATTCGATATTTTACACGATTGTAATCTCGATGTAGAATATTAGCAACAATATTCCGACATTACCTTATCGAAATATCGATATTTTGTTTAAAATGCCTAAAATAACATATACAGATTTTAAAATAGGAATATCGATATTTTATTTTGATAATTACATATTTTTTACGATGTTATACATTGTTGTGATATCGATATGGAATATTACCAAAAATATTCTGATATTATTTTATTGAAATATCGATATTTTGTTTAAAAAGACTAAAAAATTGTATAGAATAATTAAAAATGGATTATCGATATTTTATTTTGATAATTACATATTTATTTCGATATTATCTAATGTTGTAAATTCGATATGGTATATAAGAACAATATTCCGTTATTATTTTATCGAAATATAGATATATTGTTTAAAATGACTAAAATAACATATAGAGATTTTAAAATAGGAATATAGATATTTTATTTTTATAATTACGTATATTATACGATATTTTACACTGTTGTGATTTCGATATGGAAAACAATCAACAATATTCCGACATTTCTTTATCGAAATATCGATATCGATATTATCAATAATGTTAAATACCGAAATGGACATGAAATCGTAAAAAAAAACAAATAACCTTATTTTAGCTTTTCATAAAATGTTATAGTTTTGTTTCATAAAATATCGATATTTCTATAAAATATAATATCAAAATATCGTTTATAATGTTTGATATCGATATAAAGGACAATGTAAAATATGGAAAAGAACATGAATTTATCAATTTAAAATATCGAAAAACAATTTTTAAGCTTTTTATACAGTTTTCTTAATCTTTTAAAATCAAATATCGAGATTTAGATGAAAAGATATCGAAATATCTTTTCTAATATTTTATATTGATATTAATAACAATGTAAATTATCGAATGAACTTGAATTTATAAATTTAAAATATCGAAAAACTATTTTAATGCTTTTTATAAAATTTTCTTAATCTTATTAAACCAAATGTCGATATTTCTATTAAAAAATATCGAAATATCGATATCGATATTATCAAAAATGTTATATACCGAAATGAATTTGAAATTTTCAAAATGAAATATCGATATTGATATTTTCAACAATGATAAATATCGAAATAAATATGAAATGATAAAAATAAAATATTAAAATACATTATTTTAGCTGTTCATAAAATGTTATAGTTTTCTTTCATAAAATATCGATATTTCTATAAAATTAAATATTAAACTATCGTTTCTAATCTTCGATATCGATATTAATGACAACGTAAAATATGGAAAGGAACTTGAATTTAACAATTTAAAATATCGAAAAACTATGTTTAAGCTTTTATAAAATTTTCTTAATCTTTTTAAACCAAATATCGATATTTAGATGAAAATATATCGAAATATCTTTTCTAATATTTTATATCGATATTAATAACAATGTAAATTATCGAAAGAAACTTGAATTTATAACTTTAAAATATCGAAAAACTATTTTAATGCTTTTTATAAAATTGTCTTAATCTTATTAAACCAATTATCGATATTTCTATTTAAAAATTTTCTAAATATTGATATCGATATTATCAACAATGTTAAATACAGAAATGAATATGAAATTTTCAAAATGAAATATTTAAATACCTTGTTGAGAATCTTCCATATCGATATTATTAAATATATTTAATATCGAAATGGATATTAAATTATTAAAACCAAATATCGATATTTCACTTTAAATTTGTCAGGTATTTTTAGACAAAATATCGATATTTCAATAAAATAATATTAGAATATTGTTTCAATTATCGATATAGATATTAATAACATTATTAAAGATTAAATGGATTTTAAACTGTTGAAACAATATATTGATCTTTTGATAATACAATATCGGAATATTATTGCTAATGTTAGAAATGTCAAATATCGAAATAATATCATTAATATTTCCTTTAGCATAAGATATTTATTTCATATATGATATACTTCTATAATATATTTCTTGTATTTATCCCAACTTCTAAGGTGCGACCTTTTTTTTTTTCTTTCTAGAAACCGATATTATCGAAAGAAAAATATCGATATTCCGATATTATCGGTTACTGGTTATCGATATCAAAATATCGGATATTGGAGAAAAAATATCGATATTTCGATAATATCGATATAAAAATCCCATCCCTATTAGACACCCGGAAGCACAATAATAAACTATATGCCGACTATGAACAATCGGAGAGCATCGATGACATTTTAAAATCTCAAAGTACCCCAATAAAATCTTTCGCGTGGAAGCAATGTCAACGGGAGTGGACGGGCCTCAAGAGTTAATGAGCGCAGACTTCCTAGGACCCCTAAGTACCAGCGTGGAAGGGGTTAAATACGTTTTTGTCATGTCCACTTGACAAATATACGTAATGCAACCACGAAATCTGCACTAAAATGTATTGAACGGTTTTGTGAAACATACGGAACTCCTGAAAAGATTTTGACAGATAGGGGCAGTAAATTCACTAGTAGTGTGTGGAGTTGAACGCTCGAAACATGGGGGATAAAAGGTGTGTTTTGTTCGGTTAGGCACACCCAGGCTAATGCGAGTGAACGTGTGAACAGAGACCTAGGGAATTTTTATAGCACATTGGTCGGTTAGAATCACAAAAGTTGGCCAAGTTTCACCGCAATCATCAACACGACCATTAATAACACTTACCACACTGCCATCGGCGCGGTCCCAATTGAAGTTCATTTCGCCCAAAGAAGGACCACACCTTGGGATGGAATTATTCAGCAGCACCTCCCCAAGAGGGATAAGGCATTTGCAGAAAGGGAAACGAAACACTTGAGGGGAAAGGTGAAGAAGAAAATAGATGAATGTGGGGAGCGCACCAGGGAGAGGTTCAATCGAGGCCACAAAGTATACGAATTTCATCTCGGAGATAAAGTCCTGATTCGAGCCTTGCCTACAATTACTGATCCAACCAAGCAAAGCGCGAAGCTCCTTAAGATATTCAAGGGTCCGTATACAATCATAAAAAAATATGGCAAAACTACATACCTATTAGCAAGGGTTGAGGACAGACCCGATTGGAGGGAGAACTGAAAGGTGTCATAAGAGGCACGTTCCATGGTTCCCTACTTAAGCCATTTTCCTATAAAAGGACCGGTAGTCTTTATCCTAATTCAGAGGATAAAAGGGGTTTTGATTAGCGTCCCCTCCGTTGACGAGCTAAGGGTTCTGGTGATAACATGATTAGGGTAACCCATTCTGGATAATTGTAAATAAATTGTAGATACTGTTTTGTAAATAGGTGGTGTGATTGTTTAAATAAGTGTAAATAGAATACAGATCTTGATCAGACTTAAAAAGCGGAACTGAATGGGTCTCAGGAATAAATAGTTAATTTAATAAATACTAATTCGTCTTGGGAATAGATGAAGATAATTTGAAAGATGACAGCCACAACAAAGGACCTAACTTAAAGTATAAGTAATTATTTCTAGAAGGGTATATAGTATAATTTTTTAATAGGCTTTATACAGATCATAGGCTTTGTTAATGGTATGTGAAATTACGAGAAATTATCAGATATTCTCGTTATAACGAGAATATCGATAAAACTTAACAACTATATAAATAACATAGTATCAAATTCTCTAGGGTATATGCAAATATCAATACGTATCAATTCTAGGTTTGGTCTGATATACCAATTTAATCTAACTAGAAGTATCAAATGATATCCGTGATACTGAGATATAGGCATATTTCAATAGGTGTAAGTGCTAGGTTTGATACGACGTATCAATTTAAGATAACTAGCAGTACTATGTGTTTTATAGTTGGATAATTCTGAATGGGCGAACCATTCCTTGAGATATACGTGAACTGTATAATATATATAGTATAAATATTTTACATTAATATATAAGTACATAATTAACAGGAGAGCATCCCAAAAGTAATACTAGAAGTAACCGTGAATCAAAAGTTTTAAGTTTATTAACAATCCAAGGTGGATTTGTTTAAAATAATTAGGGAAGAAAACCCTTAAATTTGGAGTAGACATTAGGTCCTCCTAGAACCTTTGCGGTAGAATAGGAATATGTTTGTTTGAAATAATTAGGGAAGAAAACCCTTAAATTTGGAGTTGACATTAGGTCCTCATAGAACCCTTGCGGAAAGTAAGATCCCAAAGGCGGGACAGTAATTTATGAGAAGATATAGAAATCTTCCAGATACACTCCTAGAATAGGTAGATAGTGTTCATATAGGTCCAACGGTAAAGGGTAAAACTAAAGTCATTAAATGGGGCTCAGATAATAATTGCTTTTAAACTCGTGGTGCCTTGGACACCTTGGCACTTGAAATTCATAAATTATGAATGGCCATGAAACAGATGATCCAACAATTGATCAAAAAATTTTTAGAAAAAGAATCCCCGGTCCCTTTGATTGTATTAATATATTATTTTATACATTATTTAATATGTATTAAATAAGATTTTTTACGGAAACTACGTTCCGAATTTGATAGGTCATCGGAAACCAAAGTAATTGTTTAGTAATACTGATAGTTAAGGACTGAGATTCATTCAGCATATATCCGAAAATTGTACATAAATCCCGATTGTGACTATGAAAAAATTTTTTCAAAAATGATTAGGGCAGCCATTTCTTAGCAAAATAATAGGAGTATTGCGATCTCCCCCTCGGCGAGCTAAATGTTATTAGTTGATACCAGACCAAGTATCATAAATATTCCTTGATAATTTATAACGTCATAAACAATAATCCTAATGGATATTTAGTAATTAACTAAACTCTATTGACAATAAGTTAACGGATTTAAAAGGTTAAGTTGTAAAAGCTAAGTTGAAATGAGAATACCAAGGTGATTAAAATCAGTGTATAATAAGGTAAAAGGAGTTAACAACTCCATAGAAACCAATAGTAGATTCATTTTTAGCTATATTAGATGTCTGCCATTCAAAGGGAGGAAGGTAGAAGTTATGTATACTGTATATCTTTATTTATCAGAACCTATCTTGCATAAAGGTTACTGGAGAAAAGGAGGAGATATGAATTTTTTCTATGTAACATCTAAGAGATATACTGTAAATAAATACAAGATGTGTATTTCTTTTATTAGTTCTTTTATTAGTAGGAAATACATTTCTTTTATTAAATTTTTAATATATGTATTTTTTAAAATGTTTAATATATATAGATATATATAATAACTACGTTCATTGTTTTTTCTTTATTCCGGACACATAGAGAATGATATGTAATGGGAGGCAGCAGCTGGAATTTTTGAACTTGGAGTATGTTTTTTTTTCGGCATGCCATAGGAACCGCCGGGCCATGTCAATGACCCCATCGGCAAAACATTAAAAGGTATGTAGATAACAGAGGGTATGCACCCCCTGGGAAAGGTTGACCGCGTAGGTAGAAATAAACAACTAAACACCCCTTATTTTACACGTGGCCACTTTAAACAACTCGGGGAAAATACAGCGAGCCGGTAAAAGAAAAAAGCCGCCTTAATTTAAACATGAAAGGTAGGAAAAAGACCGACTTTCACCGAAGGTCATTGGACCTTCTCACCCCCTCTGAACATAGAAAAACCAATCAGAAGAACAGAAATCAAAAGAAGGAAGAGTCAGAAGGAGAGGGGAGAAAATAAGCAAAAAGGGAGGAACAGACTTGAACACAGTCTATGAGAGATGGACAGTTGGAGACAGTCTGGGAGAGATGGAGAATTGAGCACTGTCTGGGAGAGAAGGACACTTGAAGGCAGTCTGAGGGAAGATCAGGGGAAGACCAGATGGAGGCCAGAGGAGGAAGTGACCCCTCCCAGGGATTCAGCAACGGCCTTCGGGAGGCTGCGGAACACAGTGAATATGGACGCTCCTCCACGACAACTGCCAAGCCGAACGACGTACCAAAAAAGTAAGACCTATTCGGTTGTAATTTGAATTCTAATAACCGATTTAATAACTTAGAGTCTGTATAACTATCAAAGATCCCAACTGGTAATTCTCAATTCATAATATAATAATTAAAGTATAAGGAAACAAGTCTACCATGCTCTCTCATAATATTATTTCTGGTAATGTATATATGATTGTAAATATAAAATATGTAACAAAGACTTTACTTTATAATTAATAATCCCTGCATACCACCTCATATATAATAGCATAGTAAATTGGTGAACACGATACCATTGGAAAGGAACTCCAATGATTAATTATAGAAATTCATATGTAGCATACCATGGCGAGGGATCCATATGGTATCCAGTGTTTGAATTATATATAGCGCATACATTTTCCGTTCGTTCCCATCAGGAACCAAAAGAAATACATAATATAAATACATAGAATATAAATACATAAATACAAATACATAATATAAATGAATAAATATATGAATACATTTCAATATATTTTTTTAAAAAGTATTTATTTAATGTAATTTACAACTGTACAAAATAATACAATAGGTAAATATGTAGTGTGTTTCATATACACTTGAAAATCTTGGGAAGGAACCACCCATTGGTGGTACTTCAAACATTAATTTAAATTAGAAGGTCCCGTGGCCATCTTATTTTCAGATGCCTCGGAGGATTATCAGGGATTATTAAGGATGAAAGATTAAGAATTAATGGGTTAGGATGGTTGAGGAGTTTGGAATGAAAAGACGCATATCTGTTTTGGGTCAAATCTGCAACGAATGGGATGTTAAGGTCTTTCTGAATGAGTTATTTGTGACGTAATAAGGAGCATCAAAGATTTTACGTAGGATTTTGAATTGTAGCGATTGGATGCGGGAATAATTTGATGGTTTGGTAGAGCCCCAGAGCTCAATTCCATATGTCCAAATTGGTCTGATTATTGTAGTGTATACTAATTTTTTGTAGTGAATGGGAAGTTTTGAGTGTTTGTCAAGTAAGTGTTGTAGCAATCGGAATCTACGAGCAGTTTCTTGTCGTTTCAGTCTTGTGTGTGGATTCCAAGTAAGTCTCTTGTCAAGATGGAGTCCTAAGTATCGAATCTGTTCAACAGGCATTAGTGGTGTATTTAGAAACGATACTGTAGGACAGGTGGGCAGAGGTTTACGACGGAGAGTAAAGGTGATCTGGTGGGATTTGTCAGGATTTATTTTGATTCTCCAGTTTTTACTGGATTAATTAACTTATGCATTAGTTGGGCGTTGTTTCCAGGAAGTATACATGTGTTATCAGCGTATGTTGTTAGCACTGTGTTAGGGTGGGTTGGGATGTCCGCTGTATAAACCATTTCAATATAATACGTGTATGGGGAACCCCTAGTCGGACTTAGTTGTTTATTTACATGGGTAGGGAGTATTAAGGCTGACAATACGCCTTGTCGTATTATAACTCCCCCCTACCAGTTTATGACATAATGCTCGTAAACTAAAAAAACGTAGTAATACAATATATATAAAAAAAAGGTACAATTCGTTGAAAGATACAGGAAAAATAAATGACATAGTAAAGTACAGCCGTAAGGTTCTAAGCGCTAAACATAATAGTAGGGTACACTGAAATCACAGAAAAATAAATAAAACACCTCTTCGGAACACAAAGCAACACAAAAGAAAAGAGAAAGAAAAAAAAATCACATTCACTGGACACTTCCGTGGGTAAGAGAAAACTCCAGAACGTTACTGCGCGACTTGGAGAGGAACCTTCAGCTGTTTGACATGAACTGTTCTACGTTTTTTCGGTTCCTTGATACTTTCAATAGTGAACACATTGTGTTCTCTGATAACGATCACTCTGAATGGACCCTCGTAGCGTTGAAGCTCTTTGCCTCTATTGGTCCCAATGCGCCGGTAAACAATTGACACTATCCCTAGTTTCCCCGTTATGTCCTGTACTTTGTTGTTCTGTCTTGACACACGTTTAAGTTTTTCCGCTTCGATCCTACCTTGCACTTTACCCCATATCTTACGGAGAGATGTCCCGTTGTTGATAAAGTCACCGTCCCCAGCCGTTCCCCGATAATCTCACCGTCGTCCGCGCATACCAAAAAGAACCTCGAAGGGAGAAAACCCTGTAACGGCGTGAATGGAGTGATTACATGCCGCGATAGCCCTGTTCATCGCGTCGTCGGGTTCTAGTCCCTTGCCCACCTGATAGACACGCACAAGTGATCACTCAATGTACTGTGCAGACGTTTGATCCCCCCCCCTACTCATTGGGTGCCCCGGGGTGTTTATGTTCCATTCCACGTCCAGCGCTTTCAATTCGTCCCGAATCGACGCATTATCGAACTCTCGACCACCATCCGATGAGATCCGATCGGGTATTCCATAAAACAGGAACGACGTGCGCATTGCCCCTAATATCGCACCCGCTGACCTATTATTATTATTATTATTACACCGAGGGTCGGGAATCCCTTCCTCACTTCGACCCAATTGGATCTTTTGTGAGTTACCCCTCTTTCCACTAGAGATCCCATATGAATCCTATGCTTCTTATGAAGTTCAATAATTCTTTTGGGTTTATTCTAGAAATGTCTTCAGGCTCCATTCTGTCCTGTCCCAG
>NW_027115009.1:60875-64197 GCF_000696795.3 Halyomorpha halys
CTGTGATTTGATGTGCCGTACCAACTTTACTGAATAGGTCGATGACCGTGACCCACTTGTATCCCCTCCAGGTAAACGTATCTACCTGTAGGTCGACTAAGGGCATGTCTGCCGTCGGGTTTTCCTCCTGTATTGCCTTGGGATGGTGTCGGTCGTATTTGGTGTTCAAACAGACCTCGCAACTCCCTATCACCTCTTGTACGGTTCGTTTTAAACCCCACCAAAAATATTTCCGCCGCAGAGCATTCATCGTCTCTGTGACACCTCTATGATTTGTTTTACCCTGGCGAGGGTCACCTCCTGTTGCTGTTCTTCATCCATAATGTGTCCACCTCTCGTATGCAACGGACGAATGTTCTGTCCACCCCAATTGTTCCGTCCGCCAAAGGCGTTTAATTTTGTCCCATACCACGGCATTCCCAACGTACAGATATGTCTTACCCGGCTTCGATGCGTCCTTGAGCGCCCTACAAATCTGGTCCTCGCCTACTCCCGGAGTCGACCAAATAGTCATGATGGAACTCCTTCCATATTTCCCATACTCTATCTTCGTCAGCCTGGTAGTTCGAGTTTTCCAAATTATTTGTCGCGACTTATCGTTAATTATTTCTTCAACCTGTTCCATGTCTACTGGACGATCGCCACCTGAACTTTCTCCTTCTGCTGCCCCCATAGCATCCCCCTCTAAAGTACTTTGGCTCTCATCCGCGGCCCTATGGTCTGGTGCGACCTGGTAACTTTCCTCCCCAGGCCATTTCCATTTGCATGTCCACGCTCGAAAGTAAAAGCCGTTTTAAAGCGGTCCCGAGGGTGCATCTGATCTGATGATAACCCGCCTTTAGATCCAGAGTACTGAACACGGTCGCCCCGCCCAATCGATCCATGATATCCTCAAACCGTGGGTATCTCTCGTCAACCGTGTTGTCTTTCAGTTTCCGGTAGTCCACCACTAATCTGTACTTCTCCTCGGTTTCCCCGGATTTCGTTTCGGGCTTTCAGCTGCCCTTTCGTACTGCCCATAAGGGGCTGTTGTATGGCGATGTACTATCCACGATTATCCCCTGGGTTTTCAAATTTTCCAGTTCGTCCCGTATGTGCTTTCGGAGCGCCTGTGGGTACCTCCTCTCTTTGACGTAAGTCACCCTCTCCTGCTTCAAAGGGATTTCATGCACAGTTCTACCCGTCACGCCCAGAGCTTCTCCGTCCCTAAAAAAATGTCTCCAAATTCCTCCATCAGGTCCTGTCTCCAATTTACTCCCTGTGTAATCGCCCCAACCTGTTTTCCTCCCAAAGTGTGTTGGCATCTGAACCTTTTGTTCCCTATACGAATGATCCATCTGTCCCCTTTTTGTGCTATCCGTGACCGCCCTCTAGTTAATAAATCACACCCCACGATAGCTTGATATTCCCGTGGCATCTTATCTACAATGTGCACCCGCAAGTTCCCCTGGATTCCCCACTTACTAGGGTCCATATCTACTTCCCCTTCCACACTACAGGGCCCACCTAGAGTGATTAGTTGACATGTACATACCTGGAGTTTCCTTTTCCCGTTGGTTAACCTCCTAAGCGCCTCCCTTCTAAGGATGGTGTGGGAACTCCCGGTATCCACCAGCCATGCCACTCCTCTCACGCGGATGATAGGCAGACCGCTGTGTTCTCCCTTCACGTTGGAGTATACCAACGTGCGGTCGCCCCTCTGCTGCCACCTTCCTCAGATTTCTTCATGCGACCTTCCTCTTTCCTCGGTTCGCTGCCACCTGGTACTCGGTTTCTTGTCCCGTTTCCTCGTCTCCTCTTCCGGTTCTGTCAGCAACGTTTCTGAAGATTCTGACTACTCACTAGACGATTCATCCGATCTGGGTAGCCTCTGCCTCCTTTTGACTCTGAACGTTCACCTCCATCGGTTCTCCCCGGTCCGCCTCCTTCCTTCGGTATATGTATCGACAGTGTTTTGCGATGTGTCCTTCCTCACCGCACTCGAAGCCACTAGGTGACCCGTTTTTCCACAGCCGTGGCATCTTCTCTCCTCCTTCCGACCACCGTTCCTCGGTCTGGCCTGGTTCGCTCTTCTGTCTGTCATGCCCCTATCTCTACGCGTTTCCCTCTGCTCCCTCCTTCTCCATGTTGTGTCGAAGTTTCTGGGGCGAGTGTAGGTTACTCTACTCCACCCTGCGTCTTCTACCTCCATTCTTGACTCCTCCTCTCGTGCGCTGGTGTCCACTATCTCCTGTGCACATTCGGCGAACGTGCGCTCCAAACGACGAACAAGAAAGAGGGCTTACCCCGCCCTCTTTCTTGTTCGTCTCTTTGGCTAGCTGGACCTTCAGGATTGATTCCAGGAAGCTCATCCTCCAATGCACTATCTCCGTACTTATGGATTCCTTCATCTTCTCAGTGATTAGATTATACTGGGCGAGCAACGTTCCCGCGTACTGACCATTGGTCTGTGTAGGTCTTTTCCTCTCTCGAAATAAGTGGAATATGTCTTCTTCCGGAGTCCACCTACCTCCACCATATGCCTTCTTTAATCTTTCTTTCACCGTTAGCCACGCCGTCTCTTCGTCCGCCTGGATCTGATTCAAGACACTTCTCTTGACCCGGCAGATAAGGGCCGCTTTCAGTGAAATGGTGTCGGCTCGCTCCAATAGGTTATCCGTAACCTTCGCCTCCAACCTTTCCATAATCCGGTCACCTCCTTTGAGGAAATGGTTCAGCTCACCTATTTCCCCAGTAAACCGTTCCAGGTCCGAAATGGCTTTTCTTATGTCCTGCGATGTCGCTGCCCTCACCTTCATCATCGCTAACGCGTTCGCATGAGCCGCTGCTTGAGTTGTGGTTGGTAGAAGTTGCAAATCCGGTGCCTCAGGGGCCTGCAGGAGCTCCTTCCCCCTCTGGCGGTGTGTTGAAACTCGCAGCTTGCTGATCGGGGTCCCGTCCGCATTCATTCTCATAGATTTCGAAAACAAAAGATAGAGAGAGGAAGAAGAAAAAAAAATAATCAAAAGAAAAGAAAGAACTTAAGTGCAGAGAGAAAAAGAAAAGAAAACTGTTGACTGAATATTAAAACGGGAGTAAATTCAAGCGATTCCCGGGTTTCGGCACCACATATGCGTTGTCGGAAGAGTACTAAAAAAAAGTAGGAAATTGGGTAGAGTAACAGTACGCAAGACTACAGAAATAACACTGTTTTATTCGCTCTCTTAATGCATCTTATATACATTTTGGTTGTTTATTTACATGGGTAGGGAGTATTAAGGCGGACATTACGCCTTGTCGTATTATAACTTATATATATATATATATATATTATTAGTTAAAT
>NW_027115009.1:65529-66212 GCF_000696795.3 Halyomorpha halys
AACCGAGGTAGTCTAGAGGAGAAGGTAAGAGAATGGAAGCGAGGGAACGGAGGAGAATGGAGACAGGGGACTGGAGAGAGGAAGACGCGAGACATCTGAAGGGGTTGTCAGCGGAGATGCGACCGCAAACTGCTGAATTATAATGTGAGAGAAAAGAGCGGCGGTCTGCCTATAATAGAGATAGCTGGAGTGAGGTGCCTGGTGGATACCGGCAGTTCCAACACCATCATGGGCCGAGAAGCCTTGCAAAAGCTTGGATGGAGGTAGGAAACCCAAAATTCAGAAATGTCAGTGTAGGTTAATCACCTTAGGTGGCCCTTGTGAGGTAGAGTGAGAGGCGGAAATAGGTTTGAACCATTGGGGATGCAGTAAGGGCATCTTGAAAGTCCATATTGTAAAGACCATGCCAAGAGAATATAAAGTAATTGTGGGATGTGACCTGTTGGGGAAGGTGGGTGCTTGGATTAAAAATACCAGGGGAAAAGAGAAGATTAGGATAGGAGGTAAAACCTACAAATGTCATCAACAGGAGAAAACTGAGGGCGCACGGGTCGGAGCAATTAATCATCCCGAGAACTGGAGGCAGATGCTTAAGAGGGAATATGAAGATATTTTTTTTTAAAGAAGGAGACATGCTCGGGGCAACTGGGAAGACGGTACATGAGATCACACTGAAACAAGAC
>NW_027115009.1:68144-68565 GCF_000696795.3 Halyomorpha halys
AAGTGACTGTCGCGTATCATCAGAGCAAGACCAATCATCGCGGAATCTCGGAGACCCTACAAGCTAGGGATGCGACATCGATGTCGATGTTTTGAAAACATCGATGTTTTTGGCATCGATGTTTTCTAAACAACGATGTTTTGTCCCAATTGTTTATTTTTTTTTTTCCAAAAGTAACTAAATGAAAACCAAAAATTTTCAGTATATGAATAGATTCCAATCAAAAATATGGTCGAATAAAAAAGTACCTCCAACCTTCAAGCTATCGATATGATAGAGATAAATTACGACTAGAAAAACAGCGATGTTTTAAAATATCTTTGCTTAATATTAAAATATCATTGCATACAAATCTTTGCCAAAAAACATCGAAGTTTTTGAACAACCATTTCAGTAACTCAAGGTCTGTTTCAACGAAGAC
>NW_027115010.1:0-2291 GCF_000696795.3 Halyomorpha halys
CTACTGCCGATGGTGCTGCTATCTATCGGTCACCGTCTGAACTAACAACCCTGCACTCTGGTGGCAAGTCGAGGAACTCCCTCCTCAAAAAAACGCCCCAGCTCCCCCATATTCTCTCTACTACTATTAAGGAACACAACGTGGTCACTATAGAGAGCTTGAAGGAGCCCAAAAAGCGCAGAACCGTCCACCTCGAACATCTGAAGCTCCCTCCAGCTACGTCATGAAGGACTGGAGTTCCCTCTCTCGTTTGTCAGAGGAAACTTTGTTTTCATTTTTTCCCTTTTTCTTCCTTTTCTTTCTATTCTTTTTTGTTTTTGTCCCAGTGTTGAAAATTATATCTGGGATGGTATTGTTTGTTCCTTGTATAAGAGTGTTATTTCTGTTTTGTTCAATGACGTAATGTTCTTTCTTTTATTTTCAGTATACTTGCATATGGTATTAAGCAAGATTTTATTTCTATATATTTTTCTTTTTATGCTAAACCGGGTTTTCAGGTGTATATCATGTAGGAATTTGAGTTTTGTTTTAGAACGTATGGTGAATATATATATCAAAAAGTAATGTAATTTTTTTTTCTTTTTCTTGAAGTTGTGTTTATACTATAATTTTTGGTTGTTATGTTTAATTATTTATAAAGTTTAAGAGGACTTTTTGTAAACTGGCAGGGGGAGTTAAGTCTGATAGAGTGGGATAACAGGCTTAACAATACTACATCTCTGTGATGTAAACATGGGACAAAATGTAGATGAGAAAGATTTATAAGACAAATAAAAATGAGTATTTCAGTCAAACTCGAGTGTGCCGTTTCTCATTCCCTTTATCTCTCTTTTTTTTTTAGTTTTACACCTGCCGTCACGTAACTTTTATATATATTTGATATACATTGTATGGAAAATCTTTCATACATTAATAATTGTTTTTTCTATTTCTGTTATAGGATTCTTCTACAAAGAGTGTGACATATTCCCGAACAAATGATGATAAATATTTAACTGTCATTTTTATCCACCATGCTCATTATTTGGATACTGGATTTTATTATTGTAGTTCGAATTTGACTGACAGTGAAGAATCAAAGATATACATCTTTGTAAGAGGTAAATATTTATATATATTCAGAAACACAACAGTGAATAGAATTAACTGTTGGTTTCTGAATATTGCATAAACCAGAGGTTCCCAAATTTTTTCACTGCCGCACCCTTGTTGGACTAAAAAAAAATTTATACCACCCTTGTCAGGGTTATATATTTATTATATAACCCTGACAAGTAAATAAGTTGTTAAATATTTCATTTTTAAACAAATGATTGTGACATTTCTTAAAATTATTTTCAATAATGGACCTTGGTATTTAACCAAGGAAAAAAGGAACTTTAATCACCATCCTTTATAATTTTAGTTTTTACATATGATAAGAAAAATTTCTTTATCGAATAAAAAGAAAAAACATTGTACATGATTAGACAATCCTTTATTATTTAAATTAAATATTTTTAATTATGTCAGTAAATAATAAAATATCTGGTGTGTTTTTGGATTTTATATAGTTTGACTCAAAAATTTGATGAAGTGTTAATTTTTACTTTTATTTGACAATTACTATGGTTCATTACTGAAAATAATGAACCAAAACTAAGTCCAATGCACTGTACGTTTCCTATTATATATAACTTTAGTTTCTTTTCTTTTTTTTATTGATGATATTTTGTCTAATTGATATGAGCAACACAGGATTTTTCCTCCATCTTCATTAATGACCAAGATGGGGGAAATATCTAACCAACCACCATTTTGAGAAGCAAAAGCTAGATGCTAATGAGGAGTTCCAAGAATCAATGGTGAGTGACCTGTAACTGCTGCCAAATCTCAAAAAAATTGGCCCGCTAATTTTTTTAGAAAAGTCACAGATGGTTTACAGTGGACAGACAGATTATTTGTTTTAAGATTTTTGGTTTTCGACGAATCTTGAAACATCAAACCTTATAATATGTAGTGATGTTAATTTTTTTTCTTATTCAATTGCAAAGGTTCATTATTAAAATAAGGAACTATATGAAAACATTCAGTTTCCCTTCCATGGTTTTCTTCCCAAATTATTTAGCTCATTTTATTTCAGATTGAATTCCAAAGGCACAGGTCAGCCTGTATTCCTTGGAATTCTTCATTGCCAGCAGCCATTTCTTAGGAATGTTTTCTAGTGATCTGGCTCCCAAGTTTGTTTAGAAGAAATAAAACTTTTTTTTAGTGCATTATATATGAATGAAAAGATATGGTTTTATATATAT
>NW_027115010.1:3321-3657 GCF_000696795.3 Halyomorpha halys
AATTCATGTTCCATTCCCTATTTTACATTGTTATTTCTATCGATATCGAAGATTAGAAACGATATTTTGATATTTTATTTTTTAAGAATATCGATATTTCCTTTAAAAAGATTAAGAAATATAGAAATTTATAGAAATATCGATAAATTATGAAAGAAAAATATAACATTTTATGAAAAGCTAAAATAAGGTATTTCGATATTTTATTTTGAAAATAACATATTCATTTCGGTATTTAACATTAAAAATAGTAAGAAAATTTTATAAAAAGCTTAAAAATAGTTTATGAAAGAAAACTATAGTATTTTATGGAAAGTTAAAATAAGGTATATTAAA
>NW_027115010.1:8560-9213 GCF_000696795.3 Halyomorpha halys
ATTTTATTATATATAATATTATAGACTCTAAAACTCTGGGCGGGTTTATAGGCAATCAGAAATAGACACTTTTACTAATAACACTTAATTAAATTAATATCTCTTTTACAAATGTATTTAATTTTAGGAAGAACAAATCTAACCAATTTCATAGAATATTCTTATGATGATAAGAAGTTTCTCAACAAACTAACACTTACTATTGGCAATCTTTCAGTAAACGAAACACTAAAGAAACAAAGTATTGGTCCTTTACCAGTTTTCACTGGCGATCCCTTATTCTTCTTGGGTGACTCTTCGATATACTCTTTTTCAAGATGTCTCCCTTGAGATAGGGATCAGATATCCATATCGATATTTTGTCTCTCCGATATCCGATATTTTGAAATCGATATTTGAAATAAATATTTACTGTAAGCGATATTTCCTTCGATAATATCAGTTTCTAAAAAAAAAAATAGTCGCACCTTAAAAGTAGAGATAAATAAAAGATATTTCGATATTTGGTTTAAAAGTTTAAGAAAATTTTATGGCAAGCATAAAAATAGTTTTTCAATATTTTAAATTGATAAATTCATGATCCATTCCATGTTTTACATCGGTATTAATATCGATATCGAAGATTACAAACGATATTTCAATATCTTTTCATC
>NW_027115011.1:0-1204 GCF_000696795.3 Halyomorpha halys
AGGTGATTTAAAAATTTTGGTACAATATCTACTTACATATTTTGAGACCTGAAACCATTAAAGAAATCTGATTTTTATGGATGTACATTTTTTCTAAGGTACCTCAAGTTTCATATGAGCACTCATAATCATCAGTAATCATTGAGATATGTTTTTGTATAGTAAAAAAAAAGATTTAGAGAGTGAGAGTAACATTTTTGGAGAGATAAATACAAGATTTTCAAACAAATTCAATATATTTCCAACATCATTAAGTAACATTTGTTTTTAATCTTTTGGTCAAATAAATATAATAAAAGAGTCTAGAATGAGATGTGGAAAACCATATTTAAAAATAGATTTACTATGACCTACAAACATGAAAGAAACACAATTAGTTACAACAAAATACAAAATTAATGTAATGGTATCACAGCTCTTGGATATCAACATTAGTTTTGACAATACATTATCATTTTTTTTTCTTAAGAAAATATGAAAGATAAAAACTTATGGAGGTCTGACTGGATAATGCTATAAACATTGACATCTTTCATAATTAAGTCCTCACATGAATTTTTCAAGCTTTCCAGCCCCAAAATACAAAAAAAATCAGATTACTCAGTCAAGGAAACATTTTGAAAAACAGCCGAACAATCACTTAAAATCTCATGTTTCAGCTTAGTGTTTTTAACTAGTTCTTCTATTCATGGAGTGGTCTTCCTAAAGTCAGTAATTTAAGGATCATTTTCATCCAGCTGCTCTATGCTTGGAGAAGGACATTTAAGAATTTTACAATGGAAATTACTTTTGAGGAAAGGCGAATCTTCCCTCTGTCAATCTAAAAATCACAGATGTCACAGTTTATAATCCTCACAATCATGGCAGTAGAAACAGTTGAGCCACCTCATTGTTAATTTCCTGGAATACATCTTGGAAAAAAACAACTTCATGAATCTTCATCTTCCTATTAAAGGTTTGAATACCATGTGGAATCATGTTCTATAAAGATTTCAACCTTACAATATACCATACAATATACAACCTTGTCTTTCTGACTTTTTCTCCCCAATTTCCTACAAGAGGGAGGTCACCAACTCAGAAGATAGAATGGAGCCACCTCTCACTGGCTGAGGGTAAATTGTAAGCTAAATACTGATGCAGGAGTCTAGCATTCTTTCTCTTTAGATAATTCCTAGTCCGTTCTCTCCAACATTTGCGAGCA
>NW_027115011.1:3224-11128 GCF_000696795.3 Halyomorpha halys
CAATTACACAAAATATAAGCTTAGAAAAGATAAATCCTTACCTTTTACTACAAAATACCAGTGAGGTCAGTACTTTTAAAATCAATGGAAAATGTAATTAACAACAAATAGAATAATAACACATAAGCAATATAAGAATTTGACTTACCTAATGAATCCATACTCGAGTCATCATTGGTAGGATAAACTAAATCGGCTTCACTTTCATCAGAATAAGCTTCCTGTTTAATAAAAGATTCTTTGTTCAAACCATAGTTGACTGAATCCATGTCTTCCTAAAAACATTCATTTGTTTCAAAAACATATTTAGCATATAAGAAAACAAGATCATATTACTTACTTCATCTGTCAAAATTTCTTCTTTAATAGTTTTTTCTTTCTTGATAGGTCTTGCCACTGAAATAATTCCATTTTATTAACAATATAATAAGATAAAACACACAAAAAAGTATCACAAGGTATCTTACATGGAATTGAATAATCTTGTTTTTCTTTCTTTGCCTTAGGAGATCTCATATCAATTTCATCCAATGATTCAAAATCAGTTAATTTAGAAGATTTCTTTCTCACACGTCCAGATCGAGAAACACCAGTAACTTCTAATTCTGATTTTAAATTAAAAAATAAAATAATTACAAAATATATGAATTGAAAATTATATATATATGCATATATAAAAAAATCATACGATTACCTCCTTCCGCTTTAATTTTTTTGGAACCATAATCGAAACTGTCGTCCATCATAAAAGTATAGTATTAAAAACTTAATAAATATATATTTAAACAGTTCAAGCTACCTACGATATAACAACATAACCTGATATTGTAGGTAGCGTATTTCAGGTTTGTTGATATCTACCAACGAACTTCGAAATGTAAACTAAAGAAGTTGGGATGCTGTATACTTAAATGAAAAATTAATATTTTAAACTTAATAAATTAATAATTCAAAATATTTCAAACAGAAGTTAATTATTTTAATTTTTATGTTTTGTTTGAGAAGATCTTACTATAGAAGTTCACTTAACTGAATACACCTATCACTACTGACAGACCAATATTGAATAAATGGTTGATAACGTGAAGAAAAACAATGAATATTTTTTCCACATGTCCCATCATCTCTAATTTTATTCGGCATCGATGAGTTCATCAATTGCTCGAGCTATTCGAAATCGTGATAAATGTCCTAAAATTTAATTTAAATTTAACTGATATTTCTTTTTAAAAATAAAAAAAAGTATATATATGTGCCATACTTGTTACGGGCTAGTTCAAGAAACTGGTACTCTCTGCTAGGGTAGTATTTTTCTTAAGGATGTCCGGAAACTGGTCCTTCCAACATTATAGAAACGTCAAAAGACTGGCCCACTTTCGGTTACCCGCCGTCTATCCAATTTTCTCTTTCCTGGCCTATATCTTCTTCTTACCTACCTTTTGACATTGGTAACACCGAGAACATGACTGAATACGCAGTATCATGGCCTTCTGAGAGAACATATTGATCTCTCTCAATACACAGGTGACCTCTACGTGATCTTAAGCCTTTACGAGATGAAGTTTGACTTCACCTACAGGTGATCACCAAAGTGTTTCTTGAAGCTTACACCTCGACCACCAGCATGAGTGAAGATGGTGGAACAAATTGATTAAGTTATTAGATTGCAGCGATGGAAAAAAACAGACGGCATCGTACATCGCTATTGGGAATGAATATGGTTTGGCAGGATTGACGCAACAGTTCCTTGCTGTAGAATAACTAGGATAATGACAAACTCCGGAATTATAATTCCTCAATGGTTTTGATGTCTTAAGGCAAGTCGTCCACATAGTCAAACAGCCTTGCACTAGTACCACACATACATACATGAATCGAATAATGAAAAGATTCCAAGAATCATAAAAAAAACAAAAAAAAAAACAACAACTTGAGAACGAGGAGCCTTCCCAATAATTACGTCAAATGAAACAATTTAAAGGTAGCACGGTGTGTTTGGATGTAGTCAGAACTCGATGGTTCTGCTAACTCTCTTGAGACACACAGGCTTTCCTTGTGTCCATTGGCACTACAAATCTAGAAAAACTAGCAGAAGTCGCAGACCAAATTTATGAAGTCGATTCGCTCAAAAACATATGTACTGTGAACCCGAGTAACGATACATCCCGACTAGATGGTTTAATCTGTAAACTGGCTGAGTTAGGAAGCAAGAGGGAATGACAGAGGGTGTAATATTAGCAGTCTACCGTTCGTCACACTGTAGATCTAGCAGAAAAATAAATAAATTATATAATTATACTAACTTCATTATTAACACCATAGACAAAGATAATGCGTATAAATGTGAGCAATCTTTTTCATAGGAAAAGAAGATAAACGGTGACAAATAAAAAAAAAAAAAAGGAACCATAATGACCCGATACCGGTGCCATTAACTCTCAACCGGCCTATTCATTATGAACAAATTCCCGATTTTTCAATATCCATTGTTCGATGTCCTCATAAAAGGTGACAAACCCGAATTCATATTGATGGTAGCAAATGACACCCCCATAAAGTTTTAAGGAGAAGTCAAAGTCAAGCAACACTTAGATTTCGGTCTTTGCTGGCTTTACAAATGGATATTAGAAAATCCATGATAGGGGCAGATTTTATATTTACAAGCTTACAGTTAACTTACAAAACCTTAGAAAAAAACAACGAAAGTTTGGGTGAAGCGGTAAAACTTGCCCGTCATTCAATCGTTGGAGAAAGCAACTGTATTATGCATAAGATAGTGAAATAGGCTCAGTCTTGCAACAGAAGAAACGTGCAATCTCCTGTCCAATTTGCTTCTTTTATAGGGTACTAACAGCAACACAAAAAAATGTATTCCAATTACGATCGTGTGCTCTTGCCGATTCATGAGGCCTTAATATATTCTACCATATACAACCCCTTACCATAATTAGAATAGGGTGGTACCCTGTAGAGGACCTCCCCCTTCCTCCTGCAAAGGTTTGGGAAGAACATCGACTTCCCGGTACCACAAGTGTGAAGTTCCTGAAATAGTAGAGGACCATAGAAGTACACCGTGCCAGATTATTAAGAAAAATCTAGATCTTCTTCCTCCCCGATTGATGAATATAGGAGGTGAACTATTCTTTTTTCAGGGAGTTCATTTATAGGTGGAAGGAGCAGGTCGGCCGATGTACTTTACGCTAAGGGCTCGACCACTTGAGATCGAGCAACCATAGAAGATAAAAGCGAATAAGCAGACGCCAGCTACCTGCTAGAGAATGAATCTGGACGGATGTTCGTGGAAATTCTTCCTGGTTAAGTCGATGGACTTGTTAACCAGCAATCAGAGAAGTCCACCTGGATTGCTGTAGGGTATAGTGTTTTATTCTTCAGTTCACTAAATACCGGTCATGGATCCTCCTGAAGTAAACCGTCATTACTAACTTCTCCCTTATAACCCCTAGAAAATACAAATTCTAAAAAATAATACATAAAACAAAAGATACATCCTCAGACAAATCTATGCCAGAACTCCACAAGGAAAAAGTCAATTACATCTGGAAATAAGTGGAATCCATAGATGATTTAATAAAAAAAAAAAAAAAAAAGGTTTCAGAATGTCCATTCCCAGTTACCACCAGTTGTAGATGTAGTGGCTTACAATACAGGCATCCAATCTCATAATAAAGACTGAAGCCCAGGCAGATGAAAAACATGCTGCTATAAACTCTGTATTATTTTATTTCAATATTATTTTTCCTCTTTCCTTTTCAGTATAAGTTAATTATTTTGTTATTAATTAAATCATTATCTTTTGTTTTTGTTTATTTTTCCTTTCATTCTTTAATTATGTAACTATTATTTTCACCTTCTTTTGTTAATTTGTCTTTATTATTTATAAATGTACAATGGATATAGTACTGTAAATAGTTAGGGGCATCTTTTGCAGGAGACTATACCCCTCCACTACTCCTCAGCCATTCCTCCATTATTAATTAAATCACTATCTTTTGTTTTTGTTTATTTTTCCTTTCATTCTTTAATTATGTAACTATTATTATTCACCTTATTTTTTTGTCTTTATTATTTATTATTGTACAATGGATATAGCACTGTAAATAGTTAGGGACATCTTTTGCAGGAGACTATACCCCTCCACAACTCCTCTGATGCACTTTTTGGTTTTACTCTTTCTAGCAGCTAACCTTCACCATTATACTCATTCCTCCAAGACATCACCATCCTGTATACTGTAAAGTTGAAGATAAAAAGGTATGGAATAAACAAAAAGGTAAAGGATCAGGATCTTAACAATCTGGAGTCAGAAGCTATCCCGGTTGAAATCCGTCCAGGGTGGCTGAAATATTTTTTGTAGTGGACCCACAGAACAAATCCATCTTAAAATCCAATTTATATCAACAACAGTAAAGAACAAGACCCTATCCCATTGGAAAATTCAAAGTAAGGTGGGCTAGAGGTTAAAAAAATCCATAATATACTCATAAGGTAGAGCTACAGTTATGACCCAGGAAAATCAAATTAATATTTCAAAAATTGTAGAGACTAGAGGTAAAGATGTATCCTGGGATGCCTTGTATAAATACTATTTTAATTTTCAAAAAAATTTCTTCCATAATTGTTTTTAATACATGCTATATTTGTTTAATATATATTCAAATTACTTATGCACCCATATTATTTGTGACTTTCTTTATTTGATTTTATTGTTTTTACTTTCCCATACCTAGATTTGAAATATATGGTAAGAGATAATATTGTGAGCATGAAAAATTTTGAATCTGAATTTTCAATGGAATTACGTTTTCCAGTCACTTGGGTCCAAATAACCAAGTCTCGCATAATAGTCAGCATGACAGTGGAAAACCAACTGAAATCATGTGTTTGGTGCTTAATATCGACTAACCTAAAGTCCCACTTTATATTACCAACTTTACCATAGTCTGACAGAGATTAAATGCCAGAATTTCAAAAAAGCTTCCTATGAAGTACTTTTGATTTTTCTTTATTTGAAATAATTAACCATCTTTCATTTTGAGATTAATTGCTTGCAGTAAGAAAGCAATTGACAAATATGAAGTATGAAGGAATTTGGTAATAAACTACAGGTAAAAATAAATGCTTTCCTGTTTTCCTAGTTACTGAGAAAATAATCAAAATGTTTTTACTATTGTCATAATAGCCATGGAAATATAAAGACATAGTTATTTATTTACTTAACTTATAAATAAGAGGATTGTGATTGTGAATTACAAAGAAGTTTTGGAATTGGCAAGGATCAATTTGAACTCAAAGTAGAATGGCAAGTAAAGGTTGTGTTGCACACACTATACCATATTCTTTATTCTACTACAGTTGTTTATACTTAGCTCAAGTGAAGACCTGAAATTCAGGCCAAAACACAGGCACAAATAGAATAAGATTTACTTATTAGTGTTCTCTTCTCCACTGGCCACCTTTTCCATTATATTATGTCAATGTTCAACTAAATCCACCAACGATCAGTTCTATAGTTTAGTATATATCTTAATACTATGAAAAATACAGAGTACTTTGTAAACATAGGGCATGCAATGACACACAGAAGTAAGATTTTATAGACTATGATGCAGTTGTCCGATTCCAGTAAGAGAAAGTTTTGTTTAGGTTTACATTTATGAAGATCAAAGGAAGGGGAAAAAAAAATTCTTGCCCATGATTGCAACTATATGGAATTCATATCTTTATTTTTTTTAGTTATTCCTAATATTAACAAAAATGACAAAAGTTATAAAAGTTGTCTATCTTAATGCCACTAAATTTTGAAAGGTACCAGAGTATTTTATTTATTTACTTTTTTTTTGGAGATTAGAAGGGAACAGTAAGAATTAACCTCCTGTTTATCAGATGGATTCAGGAAAAAATTCTCATACAATTACTTCCACTAAGTCTAATTTCAAATAAGAATAATAAAATTAAAATAATGATATAATACAAAATTGATTAAAGTTTCTCAAGGGTGACAATCAGGATAAAAATCAAGCTGATTTCCATAACTGATATATCTTTTCTTTTACAAATGGTTAGTTAATAAATCAGTTTTTATTTATTGGTATATTGGTAACAGAGTGAAATAAAGATATTTACAATTAAATTAATTCCGCATAAATTGAATAATCCAATTAATAGGATATGTATACCACTTTAAATATTATCAAATAAAAACTACAGGTTTTGAAACAAAATATCACATTTTCGATTGAAAACACAAAACAAAAAAAAAACAAGCAATGTCCAGAACTAAAAGAGGGAGCTTCAGTTTTATCACATTATAAAATATTCTAGTTTATTAATTTATTATTTACTAGCTGTCATCAGGTTTTAGTTTTTTGGGAGGTCCTTCTTCACTTTTTTTCAAATTGCTTACTCGCCATTCTAAACATTTTTGGAGTTGGTCCATTTCTTTTGGGCTAGCCTGGAAACCATATATAAATTAAAAGAATGAAACTAGCAAAATGTAAAAATTTTAATTATGGAACTATTTTAAGTTTATATAATGATCTAACAGGTTGGATAATCCAACAGCTTATCAGCAACTACAAGCCAAAATCTGATCTGATTTGTCAAATAATACTAAGTCTAGACTGAGGCTGTTTGAGTGTTTTTACCACATTTGTACCAAGCCTATCAATCTCAAAGTTAGTTGGTTATTGGAGCATAAGAGGCTATCTAAGAATTTGATAAGCCTCCTTGAAATGTATTTTATCACTGTTGGTAGTGCAGGAGATGCATGTAAGTAGTCAGCTTTTTCTCTCTGTAGTGATGTATATATGTTTCAGAATATGTTTTAATGCAGCTCTAAAACTGTAGGAGTTTCTTTGTTATCATATGTACCATGTTAGCTTATATAGATTTCCATTACAATGTTATGTATTGTTATGATTCTGAAACACTCTTTTATTGTTTGTTATTTATTGATGTAATAAATGATTAATAATCCATTACATAACAATTTGAAACATTTTTTAATTGTTTTAATAGAATTAACATACTATGAGAGTTTTAACAGGACTAAGGATGTTGACATAATTACTATCACACTCCAACCATATTATATGATGTATTGCTAAGAACAATGCAGAAAAAATTGAAATTTGATAATTTATTAAACGATAGAAAGCTAAATATAGTCAACTTACCATAACTAAAAACACCTTAACGACACCATTACTGTCCATAGCAGTTATCCTCATACTTTTTACACTGGCTCTATCCACTGTCATTCCAGCCCATATCTAGAACAGAAAAAATGTTTACAATAAGAGGAAGTGATTAATAGGATTATTATCAATACTATCATTATAAGTGATTAATAATATTAAAAAAAAAAAACTATATGAAATAGTGATGATTCTTAGAATAGAAGATATGAGTGCATGATGTTTTGTGACGAATTTGTGAAATATAAATTTGTTTTGTGAACGAAAGTTTCTTGAGCTTAATTTTGCCTAGCAACAAAAGAACCAAAGATTTGTAGTTAATCACACGATTTCTCAGTGGATATGATAGACCATGTCGGTAAAAAACAACTTTATCATCTTCTCAAAAATTTAAATATACAACACCTTAATGTCTTTCATGTCTTCAATTACTAAGCAAGACCAGTTATTTAGCTAACTACAATAAATTATTAACAACCAAAAACCTGCAACTCACATTAAAATTAAGACAGTAATGAACTAACCTTTGTGTTTAATACAACTCTTAAACTTCCAGTAGTCCTTACTATGAGCCGATGACTGCCTGGAGAAGTAGGTAAATCATTTACTCGTAAGGTGCCTCTGCCACGCTCCGTCCAACTACAACTGCTCCATGAAAACAGTTTACAGTTAATCTGAAAAAAAAAA
>NW_027115011.1:15463-25979 GCF_000696795.3 Halyomorpha halys
TATTTCATGCTTAATAAAATAAATATAGGTAACAACAGTTCCCTTATATCATACTTTTAGTGTAGGTAACGACAACTCTCCTCTTGAATTTTCCTCTAAAGGGAAAAATTCCCCATTGAAGTGGTGAATAATTCATTTTTAAAAGTAAGTTTAGGAGTCGGTAACCTCCATTAATTTTCAGAGATACCACTGTAACTATGATACCCATGTATAGTCGGGAAAACCAGTAATGGTTCCCAACCAAGCCAGGAGGAGCTTAAGTAAATAATTGCCAAAATATATTTATGTTATTGAATCTCAAATTTTTAACTTGAACACATTCTCTTTAAGATTAAATTACTGATTGTTGACTATAGGGACATTCATGATCTTTAGTTTAACATGTTAAATAGAAAAAATTGTATTAAACAGAGAAATATTTCCTTCTTTTAGCATGTTAAAACAATATAACATTTAACATGGTGGAGAGTATATTAGTAGATCTGCTAATGACACCACACTGTAGCATCTGTAGAAAATCTAAGTTCCACGCCATTTGGTCTGTTGTCATTTTGATAGGTTAGTTGCTCATAGTTAGTGTGGTTTTTGTTTTGGATGTTCTTAAAACTCTAATGAAGTAATGAATAAAAATAATAATTGGAATGTTCTGGAAGGAAAGGTTACAAAACAAATTGCCTAGAAAATCCGCTAGGAGCTCTTCTATATGTAATATGTAAGCAGCTCACAATTCTATACTTATAAAATTTAGCAACTTAAATTTTTTTACACTTAACACATCATTAATACTCTTTATATCTGTATTTAACCAATTATAGAATGTAAAAAGTCACTACTTTAACAGCCTAAATGGTCAAAAATCCTTATTAAAGAATTGTAACCAGTTCTTTGCAGCTATTAATATATTTCAAGGTTAAAATATGATAATATGTCTCTAATACTAATAGGCACATAAGAAGAGGTAGCCCATTCCAAGATTAAGCAACATAATCGATAAAGTCTGTCATTATTAGCCAAAATTATTATTCATCGAAAAAATTAAAATTGCATTTATTTTCAAGAAGGAAATGATGTGGGAACTACAGCTGTTGAACATAAGCTAATTCCATAAAAGTTACAACAAAAACCTAAACATTAATAGCAATGATAGCAGGTCAAACTAGTCTCGGTTGCCATATTGGAGCTAATAAACAACTTTACCTAATAGTGATTATTAATCAATCGAAATAGAAATTAAATCTCAAATTTAAATAAAACATTGGTACTATGTTTTCCCAAGGAATTTGAAAATTATGAGTGCTAGAGTTCACAAGAATCATACCGACATGATGGGTGTTCGCTTATTTAACAATGGAAATAAGTCAAACTTTGTTGATTATAACTTGATGTGAAAGCATAAAGATAGTTATAGGGGTCGGAGGAGAATATGCTTATCTCTTAAGTGAAGGAAGTGACATCTGTGATCTAACTGCAGTAACAATAACAGTGTAGGTTATAACACACAACAATAAAATATTGTTTATAAGGAAGTACACAACCACCAGCTGTATCGGAGTGACTCTTGTGAACAATTACCACAATGAGAATAAAATATTAAATACAAAATACAATCAAA
The DNA here is from genome assembly GCF_000696795.3 of Halyomorpha halys. Lineage (NCBI taxonomy): Eukaryota > Metazoa > Arthropoda > Insecta > Hemiptera > Pentatomidae > Halyomorpha > Halyomorpha halys. The sequence goes on from NW_027115011.1 coordinate 17,076, forward strand.
TATCAGTAAAAATTATAGCATTTCTAAAATAATAATAGAGATACATCATTGGCACTTGAAAATTAAAACTAAGTATCATGCAGTTATTCAGCTTAAAAACAATTGATACTACAACAATTGAACCTTACCTGGGTGCAATGAATGATTTGATAGCCGAGGAGGATTCAATACAAATGGTTTGCTAGGTGTTGAACATACATCTCCTATACCTAAAAAAAATATTCATTTCACATTATTACAACACATTAAAAAATTAAGCCAAATAATAAAAAGTATAAACTAACTCACTAGAATCTAATTTACTTGATTTAAGGCGAAAACTATTAGATGATTGAGAAACATTGATATTTGTACACTTTGAAGCTATTACACTTTCTGAAACAAGTAAAAAAAAAAATAAAAACAATAGAAAATAAAATATTAATATACACAATGGTAATCAATAGCTTTGAATCCTCTTACTTGTGGCTTCTTGGTCCTTCTTAAATTCTCCATTGCAGTTATCTTCCTTTAAATCTTCACTTTTTTCCTTTAAACATGTATCACCAACGCCTAATAATCATACAAATAATAACTAATTACTACAAAACACTAAATACCTGTTAATCGTTCATGTTTTTTTATGAGTGTAATTTAATAAGCGATATTTCACGGAAAATAATTATGCATATAATGAGATGTAATTTAGAAGCAACCAACAATAAACATAATTCAATTTCTACAACTGAAATTAGTGAAAAAATGTAAAATGTTGAACCTACTCCCTGCCTCGTCCGCCATTTTGATAGTTTACTAATACACAACAGATACAGTTGATTCGGGTAAGCCTGCTATATTGGAAAGAGATATGTCGTGGCCAATTCTTCTCTTAACTAAATAATCTTTATAGTAATGACGAGTTTAAATGTTAAATTTAGACCCATAACTGTTTATTTCATACAAAATATTATTTCCCTGGTTTCACAGATGTATTCGGAAGTTATCATTACTGAGATCTAACTAGGTATTTACTCAACTTGAATTTTTAGTACTTTTCTGTATATTTCCACAAAATATTTAATAAATCTTAACTGCTGAAGATACTTTGGCTGTACATACATATATTCAGATTTTTAAAATAGAGTATAGATAATTTTATTTGGTACAACCTTGTTTGTGATACGAAACTATTCTCTCGTTTATTTATTGAGAAAAAATGAAATCATTACATTCCTCATAAGTCAATTTATGTTTTGCTGTTATTTTACAAATAAGTCGATTAATGTTTTACTATCTTTCCAATTCAAAGTTTCGGAAAAAATGTTGCTTCCAATATACCTTGTAAATTGCATAAACAGTTTTGAATGTTTTCAATTAAAATGCGAGTTCATTTTATTTAAATTAATTTCTTCTCTTTGGCTAATATACTGTGAACTAATTGTTAATTATTAAAGCTCAATTTAATATTCGATTAGGATCCAAAAGCTATATTTTTAAAGGGACACCTACATAGGCTGTCCGAATGACAATATAACCAAAGATAGGCGTTCAGATCGATAGGGGTTCACTTCAGGTAGAGGTAATGCTGATGGATCACTGTGAAAGTTTTGAAGTCCGATCATTTCCAATTTGAAATGGAGAAGAACTGGAGGATAATTTGGAAAAGTGCGAAAATAATAGCCAAACAAGCTTTCTGTTTTAAATAATAATAGCTTTCTGATATCTCATTTGATATGGTATGCGTTAGACGTACTGATGGTGTAGGGATCTTCGTGGATGGTGTAGGGACCCAAATCAATCTCTTTTTTAAATAATGACATTCCGATTAATCTCCTTAAAGAAAATTTTGTCTCTTGATGCTGGATCTACACATTTTCCACTTGCCACTTGACAGTGAAAACAATTACACGATTGCTTAGGTCACAAATTGTCTGAATATAGAAACGAGTTTGACTCAGCTTTAAACATTCTTTAGTAAACTTTACATTAATTTTCAAATTAGAATATTTTACAATTATATTGAATAACATCATTAAAATAATATTATGTAATTTCTACTTATCTTCTTGGCTTAAGTTAGAGGTGGAGAAACTGTGCTTCACGAGCCACATGTGTACTGATGATAAAATATTCAGAGACAGTGAATACTAACCAAACGATTTTTTATTAACAAACAATTACTCACATTGCTGCTTTTCTTTAATAGTGGGAGATCTGAAAAAAAAACTCTTGAAGTTTTCTATTCTTTACGAAAGAATAGAAAAAGTAGAGTCCAACAGAGCTCCATCACTAAGATCGTATCTTCCACTTATTTTAAATTGGAAACCCAAAATAATGTGATATATAATCCATTAATATCTGAAAACAAAGACAAAAAAAGCAAATGGGAGGGTCGAAATGATATTTTTTTTCACGATCATTGTTTCATGTTTTTTTTATAACCAACTTTTACTGTTATATTAGAAATAATTATTTATTTACTTGTATCACACTTTATATTTTCATATTTTCCTTGTAATTTAGTTTTCAATAACTATTCTGAGATAACATTGATTGAAGAAGTAACAAAGTTAATGAAAATATAGCTAATTAAATTTTATATCTAGTCACTACTTTTTTGAATAGTAAATATATTTTGGGATCCTTACTACTCTCATTGAAATGTCCCACTTTGAAAAGAGTAAAGAACTTGGCAAGAATTTCTCGAGAACGGTTCGATATTCATTGTTGGTTAACCAAATTATTGGAAATATCGTTTACTCCAACTTCTAATTAGTTCATTTGCAGTCAAATGAACGATTTTACAGATAATTACATTTATATGAAAAATCTCTATCTACGTCAACGTAAACGAGCGCTCTGCTTCACTTCTACTTAGAACAGGGGTTCCCAACCCATAGAAGGTTTACGGACCACTAAGCCGGAAATTGAATCATATGCGGCCTATTCTCACTCCTCTGGACTAGGGAAAAAGAACGGCCTCCCTCAGAAAATGTTTGAAAATTAAGTTTGCTTAAAAGGACATTTTGAGCCACTTTTATTCTGCATTTTTCATTTAAAACCTATCAGTTGACACACAAACATCAGGAAAGATAATTAGTAAAATAGTTCTCACAATAGATTGTCACAAATATATGTGTTTATTGGCTTCTCCCTCCCTCCCTCGCGCCCCACTTATAGGCCGCATACCACCATTGGCCAAGAAAGAGAGTAGGGTTTTGCCATCTGTAAAACTTAAACTAGGTTCTAAAATCATATGATTGATCACTTAGTTATTCGATCACATGTACACCAAATATTTCTTGCTCCATTTTACAATTAACTCAGTTAATAATTAGGAAGTATTTGAAATAGGATGGCTTCCTTATTACCCTTTTTGGCCTGCCGGCATCTTGTCCTGTCTATGGAGCACTCTTCAAATTTTCCAAGTTAAGTGTCGGAGCATTTTTTTGATTAAGAGTAGAATTATCTTTTTTAGCAGATGATGCTGGCAGATTTTCTGCTGGTGGTATTCTTTAGTACTTTTCCATAAAAGATTACTCATTTTTATTTAGTTCTTTCCCGACCACAGCAAGATGTCTTAAAGATACCATGGAGTACCGTCCGTCTCGATACTTTATTAAGGATTTGCTTCGATTATTTCATCCTTTACCATTAAGGTCATCGTATTTTCTAACCCGTACTGGTTTGGATTACAAAACAGGACATGGTTAAGTAACCAAGAAGGCCAGGAAGGAAGGTATCCCAAATGATGGTTGTTAACACCATAATAGACAGTTACCTTGTAAATAATTGTAAATAGTATTTTTAATATTTAGTTTTTAGTTTTATAGTTTTAGTTATATAGTTTTATTAGTATTTAATTTAGTTAAATTTATTTTTATTTGTATTGTTTTATTTAGATTTAGTTATTTGAAAAGAAAAATGTGTAATTATATTTGTTTGTAATAATGAGTAATAGAGACAGTTGCTAGGCGTGATAATTGTTGCTAAGAAGCGTCACCTAGCTACGGACCGACCATCTTAGTTTTTTAGAGGCAGTTCCAGCTAATTAGTGGCCATGGTAGCGTCTCAGCAGCCCTATCTACATTTATAGTTTAATAGTTTAGACATTTTTTGAGTGTTTTAGTCGTGACTACAGTTCGAAACCAGACTCTTTCTGTGTTTCGACTTTAATATGGCAGTTCCGACTAATTAGTGGCCCTGATAGCGTCCTCAGCAGCCCTGTCTGCGTTTATAGTTTAATAGTTTGGATATTTGTTGAGTGTTTTAGTTGTCACTACAGTTCGAAACCAGACCCATTCTGTGTTTCGACTTTAATATGGCAGTTCCGACTAATTAGTGGCCCTGGTAGCGTCTAAGCAGCCCTGTCTGCCCTTATAATTTAATAGTTAGGAGTTCACATTTTTAGTGAGTCATTACAGTTCGGAACCAGACCTTTTCTGTGTTTTCACTTTATTAATTGCAGTTCCGACTAATTAGTGGCCCTGGTAGCGTCATTAGCAACCCTGTCTGCGTTCATTTTGTCGGCTCGCCTAATACAACACGACTGTTGGATATTCGGACCATCAATGAGCCACTACACCAACTCTGGACCATTGCAGCGATTTATTTAGCAACAAGAGCTGTGACCTATCTCGGCAGCACTCTTCCTCGGATCTATCGGAGTGGAGCAAACGTTTCGTCGAGCAGTATTTATTTTACATATTTATATTGTTTGTAAATTTGTCTCTTTTGTTTTCTTAATTTATTTATCTAATTTTATTTTTATCTGAAAGGCCCTTTTATTTTTACTTGTATATTTTGTTTATATCAGTTTTTAGTTTTGTTTTAACCAAGTTTAAATTGAAACAAATAAATGTTTAATCCGAGCCAGTTTGTTTTTTGTTAATTTTAAAGTCTTCCAACAAAAAGACATAGTCGATTTGAGGTGGCTTTAATAATGGTTTTATGAGGATTGTTAAGAATCATTCATGTTATGTGCGATCTGTCGATGTATATCTGAGAGACCTAATTGTAAAAAGGATTATTTTTAATTGTCTTCCATAGTGTCCCATTGATTCTTTTCAACTGAAAATCACTCCATGGATTTTATCGAGTTAGTCGACTTATTCCAAAGGAATGTATTCAATTCCCAGGAAAGAAAAGATGATCCTACACCAGAATGTGTGAATGCAGGGAATTCAAAAATTGAAAACAATTGTGAAAGGCATTCATGAAAGTTTTTTTTAACATCTTTTTACCAGGCTTACATTATTTGTTTTTCCCATGAAAGCCATTGAATTAATTGTAGGTTGAGAACATTATTTTTAGCTTCTAAAATGTCTTCGTAATTCGTTTGTTGTACTAACCAAGCCAATGATGTTATATACTTAATTACCTTTGTGAATTATGATTCATATCGGTTCGATCGCATTTGGAATTTCATCTACGAACGGCAAATAAGTTCTTTTCTATTTCTAAAACAAATAGTGTTCTGGATGCCAAAAAAAGTGGTTATGGCAGTCACATTTTCTCCATGTAGAGTAAAATGTTACAATAAAGGAATGGACCCAATTTCGAGAATAAATGAAGTTGAAATAAAAATTTACAGCTCTATTTATTTTTTAAAACCAAAGTTTGGGTCCATGGTCAACCAACATATCCACAAATATAATGTTTAGTATTATTTACAAATTATTTTTCTCTCTCTTTATTTGTTTATATGCGAACCTGTTAAATACAAAATTAACACCTAGAAGATTGCCTGACTATTGTATTGAATAAATAAATTGCATGTAAGGTATAAGCAAGGACAGCACACAAGGGTACCTGTTCTCTAGCTTTTCTTACCTCCTTATGTTAGTAAGTACATCATCTACGTTCTTTTTAATCTCCTCCTTGCATTCTCAGGCATGAGAGTCATGGCCATTAGTCCTATAAGTGTGTTTGGTTGTCCCAGTGATTTTTCATGAAAACGTTTGTTGGAAGTTCCTACGTATTCAGTGACTGTTGGAATTTTTAAGTCAGTATAAAAAGTGTTGTTATTTACATACCATGGTGCTTGGGTAATTCGTCGTAGTGTTTTGGATTGGGAAGATTGTTGTCGATTGATGTGAGTCTGTTAGCTATTCCATAAATTTGTAGCACATATGTCTCGACAGATTTTAGTAAGTATGTGGATATGTTTAATTTTTGTTTTTTAATTTGGAGTTAAGTATAAGTAGAGAGCGCAACAGATTTAGATTTAGGGACTGAGGTTTTTTCTTAATATGTGTCATTCTATCAAATGTTAGTCCGCGGTATTACGGTCTGTCTGGTTCCGGGATGGTTGTGTATATTGGATAAGTTTGTCTTAGCGTAAAAGTAATCCGTTGGGAATTTTCCTTGTTCAGTCGAATCTTCCATAGTTGGCACGTCATGTAACTTGTGTTGCATTTTGATGTCTAGTAATTATGGCTGTGTCGTCAGCGTAGATAGCGTTTGCAAATTTAAATAATGAAATTGTTTCGCCAATTTATTTATCTTCTCGGGTAAAAGTTCAGAGGCAGGCTTACTTCAAAGTAATCATACCTCTTTGCCTAGCTTAAAACAGCTGGGAGATAGTAACAGTTTATAAGGTTACTTTTCCCCATTTTTAGTTATTTTTCAATAGCTGTTAATTTAATAATGGGGAATATTGCTACTGGTTTAAGTCACAGATTACACCCAGATGAGGTACCAGGCCCAAATAAACCTTTGCAATTCGACCCTCTGATTGGATTTCCAAATGGAAGAAAAGAAAAAGGTGATTCTGGAAATTTTTTAGAATCATTTTGTTTTGCTTTTTTTATTTTTTATATCAGATCTTTAAATATTGTTGATTAGATGTACTTTTCTGGATGTCTCAAAGTTTTTTTTTCTCAGTTCAGTGTGAGAATTAGTATTGAATGGTTATGTTAGAATATATATTTTAAATTTTAATAACTACCTATTTATTACTATACAAACACGTTTTATTTCTTTTCACTATTGGAATTTATAACTCCCAATTTTGTTTATTTATTGTTCCTCAATATTGATGGCTGAAATGAGTCTTTCAAAATGTTTGCACGACTTTTTATTATTCTATTTTGATATTCCTTATTCTTTACCAAACTAATTAGAATGCATTTTCATCAGGTTTGTATTTTAGGGATATAAGTTTTAGTTTTTGAAGCTCCTGATAGTTTTTTGGTTTGCGCACTAAGTTTAGGTAGCTATAACAGACAGTAGCATATAAGCATTGTTTTTCCTCTTGTTCAGTCCAAGTCAAATTAAAATATATTTATACTAAATTTATTTCTATAATGAAATTTCTGTTTGCCTTTATGACACATTCTGTCTTATGGCAGTTATTGTCAGTTTAAATGTAATATTTTTTTTGTAGGAAGCTAATCCGGGTGGTATTGTATTTACTATATTAAACTTATAGAATATCATCGCTGGGACAAAGTATGTTGTCAGGAGCTATTTACAGCTAAAATTTATTAATACATAGACATCAAATGGGTATCTGTACCAACATTTCTTACAATATAATACCAAAGATGAGAAGATTCATTCAATCCACTTTATTATTTGATACTTTCAATTAATAAAAAAATATTACTGGAAGAAGATAGTAGACCGTATGAAGTAGGTTGTAGTTAGCTAGTCCGGGTGGCGGTCAATAAAGTTATCAAAATAGTGAACAAAAACTATTTATTGGTAACCAACGTTTCACCCCACTTTGCAGGGCTGTCAGATTGATACAGAGATATCAACTGAGTTAATTTAAACTGTTGAAATCAGTTGCCATCTCTTGGTTCAGTTTGACTCTTCTCATTTTTGGTATTATATTGTAAGAAATGTTGGTACGGATATCCATTTGATGTCTATGTATTAATAAATAAATTTTAGCTGTAAGTAGCCCCTGTCAATATACTTAGTTCCAGCGATGATATTCTATACGTTTAATATAGAGTTCGCCAACAGAAAATTGCTCCGAGCGGTTTTCTCGAAAACAATGTACAGTCTAGGTTAGTAGTGTTACAGAGTATTGTATATATTAATATATTTTTTGAAAGAAATAAAACCACTGAGAAATCTTATATGTGTTTAACAAGGCCCAGAAAAAGCTTTGAAAATTTTAAGAATGGGTTCGGCTGAAGCTTTGTAAACCCGCTGAATTCCACCACTTTTTAGCCTCATTTGTAGGATATCTGCCAAGAGAAAACAAATTGGATGGTTGATATTAATAATTTATGATTTTGTTCCAGTGATGGTAGCAACAGAGGAAGAAATGCGCTCTGCTAAGATTCCTCTGGATAAAAGAGATTATTGTGCCCATAAACTTTTGGAATTTTTAGCATGTCGAAATAAAAACTATCCTTGGGTGGTTAAATGTCATCATGAAAAACATCATTACTTAGAGTGCGAATATCAGGAGTAAGTATGATATATTTATTTGTTTCTCACTTCAATAAAATTAATTATTATATTTCATTTATTATTATTTTTAGATTCCTTGATAGAACAAAAGATTATGAAAGGGAAAAGCGTCTTATGAAAAGAGAAAAGAGGATAAAAGCTAGAGCCGAAGGGTAATATATCTCTAGGTAAATACATTTTTTTTATCAAAAATTTTTTCGTCATTTGATATTATCTAGTGAATTTTGATATATTATCTTATGTTTGATTTAATTAATTAGTTAGGTGATGGTAAAATTCTCTTTTTTGAATAAATCATGGCTGTTTTTTTATAGAAAACTTTTCAGTACTAGTTTGCTACTTCTCCTGTGTATGCTCGCAGCATAGCAATATAGCATGTGTATACTTAAAAACAATGAGAGGATGGTTAAGCATTGTTCTCAGTTATAATTTGACCCTATAAACTGATTCATATTAATGTAAATTTAGGCTCTAACTTTCACTGAAAAGAGGTTA